>NC_047679.1:23780846-24080846 GCF_011762505.2 Arvicanthis niloticus
TTGGTTGTCTCAAGAGGAGTAGATGGCAGGAAATAATCAAACTCAGGGCTAAAATCAACCAAGTAGAAACAGAAAGAACTACACAAAATAATCAACAAAACCGGGAGCTGGTTCTTTGAGAAAATCAACAAGATAGATAAACCCTTAGCCAGACTAACCAGAGGGCACAGAAACAGTATCCAAATTAATAAAATCAGAACTGAAAAGGGAGACATAACAACAGAAACTGAGGAAATTCAAAAAATCATCAGATCCTACTACAAAAGCCTATACTCAACAAAATTGGAAAATCTGGATGAAATGAACAAATTTCTAGACAGATACCAGATACCAAAGTTAAATCAGGAGCAGATAAATCATCTAAACAGTCCCATAACACCTATAGAAATAGCAACAGTCATTAACAGTCTCTCCACCAAAAAAAGCCCAGGACCAGATGGTTTTAGTGCAGAATTCTATCAGACCTTCCAAGAAGACCTAATACCCATTCTCTTCGAACTATTCCACAGAATAGAAACGGAAGGAACACTGCCCAATTTGTTCTATGAAGCTACAATTACACTCATACCTAAACCACACAAAGAACAACAAAAAAAGAAAACTTCAGACCAGTCTCCCTTATGAATATCAATGCAAAAATACTCAATAAAATTCTTGCAAACCGAATCCAAGAACACATCAAAACAATTATCCATCATGATCAAGTAGGCTTTATCTCAGGAATACAAGGATGGTTCAATATTCACAAAATCCATCAATGTAATCTACTATATAAACTAACCCAAAGGGAAAAAAAACACATGATCATCTCACTAGATGCTGAGAAAGCATTTGACAAAATTCAACACCCCTTCATGGTAAAAGTCTTGGAAAGATCAGAAATTCAAGGCCCATACCTAAACATAGTAAAAGCAATATACAGCAAACCAGTAGCCAACATCAAACTAAATGAAGAGAGATATGAAACAATCCCACTAATTCAGGCACTAGACAAGGATGCCCACTCTCTCCCTACCTATTCAATATAGTATTCGAAGTCCTAGGAAGAGCAATTAGAAGACAAAAGGAAGTCAAAGTGATACAAATAGAAAAGGAAGAAGTAAAAGTTTCACTATTTGTAGATATGATAGTATACTTAAGTGACCCTAAAACTTCCTCCAGAGAACTACTAAACCTGATAAACAACTTCAGCAAAGTGGCTGGATATAAAATCAACTCAAACAAATGAGTAGCCTTTCTCTGCTCCAATGATAAGCAGGTTGAGAAAGAAATTAGAGAAATGACACCCTTCACAATAGTCACAAATAATAATCTTGGTGTGAATCTAGCCAAGCAACTGAAAGATCTGTATGACAAGAACTTCCAGTCTCTGAAGAAAGAAATCGAAGATCTCAGAAGATGGAAAGATTGCCCATGCTCGTGGATTGGCAGGATTAATTTAGTAAAAATGGCCATCTTGCCAAAAGCAATCTACAAATTCAATGCAATCCCCATCAAAATTCTGAATCAATTCTTCATAGAGATAGAAAGAACAATTTGCAAATTGATTTGAAATAACAGAAAAACCAGGATAGTGAGAATTATTCTCAACAATAAAAGAACTTCTGGGGGAATCACCATCCCTGACCTCAAATGGTACTACAGAGCAATAGTGATAAAAGCTGCATGGTATTGGTACAGAGACAGGCAGGAAGATCAATGGAATAGAATTGAAGACCCAGAAATGAACCCACACACCTATGGTCACTTGATATTTGACAAAGGAACTAAAACTGTCCAGTGGAAAATGACAGCATTTTCAACAAGTGGTATGCCGGGCAGTGATGGCACATGCCTTTAATCCCAACACTTGGGAGGCAGAGGCAGGCGGATTTCTGAGTTTGAGGCCAGCCTGGTCTACAGAGTGAGTTCCAGGACAGCCAGGGCTACACAGAGAAACCCTGTCTCAAAAAAACAAAAACAAAAAAGTGGTGCTGGTTCAACTGGAGTTCAGCATGTAGAAGAATGCAAATCAGTCCATTCTTATCTCCTTGTACAAAGCTCAAGTCCAAGTGGATAAAGGACCTTCACATAAAACCAGATACACTGAAACTAACAGAAGAGAAGGTGGAAAAGACCCTCGAATACCTGGGCACAGGGTAAAAGTCCCTGAACAGAACACCAATGGCTTATGCTCTAAGATCAAGAATTGACAAATAGGACCTCATAAAATTGAAAAGCTTCTACTTTAAGGCAAAGGACACTGTCAATAGGACAAAATGGCAACCAATAGATTGGGTAAATATGTTTACCAATCCTACATCTTATAGAGGGCTAATATTCAATATATACAAAGAACTCAAGAAATTAGACTCCAGACAACCAAATAACCCTATTAAATTGGATACAGAGCTAAACAAAAAATTCTCAACTAAGGAAACTCGAATGGCAGAGGAGCACCTTAAGAAATGCTCAACATCCTTAGTCATCAGGGAAATGCAAATCAAAACAACCCTGAGATACCACCTCACACCAGTCAGAATGGCTAAGATCAAAAACTCAGGTGACATCAGATGCTGGGGAGGATGTGGAGAAAGAGGAACACTCCTCCATTGTTGGTGGGATTGCAAGATGGTACAACCACTCTGGAAATCAGTCTGGTGGTTCCTCAGAAAATTGGACATAGCATTACCTGAGGATCCAGCTATATCACTCCTGGGCACATACCCAGAAGATGCCCCAACATATAACAACGACATATGCTCCACTATGTTCATAGCAGCCTTATTTATAACAGCCAGAAGCTGGAAAGAACCCAGATGTCCTTCGACAGAGGAATGGATACAAAAAATATGGTACATTTATATAATGGAGTATTACTCAGCTATTAAAAACAATGAGTTCAAGAAATTCTTAGGTAAATGGGTGGAACTAGAAATTATCATCCTGTGTGAGTTAACCCAATCACAAAAGAACACACATTGTATTTACTCACTGATAAGCGGATGTTAGCCCAAAAGCTTGGAATAGCCAAGACTCAACACACAGACCACATGAAGCTCATGAAGAAGGAAGACCAAGTGTGGATGCCTCAGTCCTACTTAGAAGGAGTAACAAAAATACTCAAGGGAATAAATATGGAAATAAAGTGTGGGACAGAAACTGAAGGAGGAGCCATCTGGAGACTTTTCTACCTGGATATCCATCTCATGTGTAGTCACCAAAGGTTGATGCTGATGTGGATGTCAGGAAGTGCATGCTGACAGGAGCCTGATATAGCTGTCTCCTTAGAGGAGACATATACAGAGTCTGACATATACAGAGGCAGATGCTCACAGATAACCATTGGACTGATCAAGGGGTTCTCAATGGAGGAGTTAGAGAGAAGACTGAAGGAGCTGAAATGGTTTGAGGCCCCATGAGGAGAGCAATAATATCAACCAACCAGAGCTCCCCAGGGTCTAAACCACCAGTCTGGGAGGACATAGCAAAGGACCCATGGCTCCGGCTGTATATGTAGGGGAGGATGAGCAGGAAGATGAGCAGGAGGATGAGCTGTATATGTAGGGGAGGATGAGAGGAAGTCCTTGGTCTAGTGAAGGCTAGATTCCCCAGTGTAGGGGAATTTGAGGGTTGGGAGGTGGGAGTGGGAGGGTAGTTAGGGACACATCCTTATAGAAGCAGGAGGAGGGGGATGGGATAGGGGGTTCCGGAATGGGGGGGGGGGGTTGGGGAAAGGTATCACATCTGAAATGTAAATAAAATATCCAATTAAAAAATAAACAAGCTCAAAAAACTATGTTGGTAGTAACCAACAGCTGTCTAGTTAGGACTAAGGCCCACTCAACAGACAGGAAATCTGTCTGGAACATGCCTGGAACTGGGAGCCTAGCCAGTTCCACAAGACTATTAAGACCTAGACCTTAGAAAATATGTACTACAACCACTTTGCTAGACAAGAAAAAAAATCCTTTACTACCTTCCAAATCTTATCATAACGCCTAAAGATACGTATAGCTACCACCCCACATCAAAGAATCCTCTCTTTACAGCACAGAAAACCACAATAGTGCATGATAGTGGAGATCCCAACCTCAACAGATCTATTTCTTTAGCCCCTGCATCTATGGCTCAAGGAACATCATGAAAGAGCGAGTGAAAGATTGTGAGATCCAGAAGACCAGGAAGTCTGTGGTAAAATAGACTCCTAAAATGGCTACACAAATGAGACTTGAACGATGGCAATATCAACAGGCTTGCTAATATGGATAGAGTAAATTTTCAATGGATCCCAACCCTAGGTAAGGAGCTACAGACAATTAATGACTTTTGTGAGAAGAATTAGCCTCTCCCAAGGCTGAGCCTTATTGTCTGCCCAATTAAGAATGGTCAAACTGAAACCATATATAGTCAAGCAACAAAAAGAAATTAGGTAGATTATATATTTGTAATTAAACATTTCTGCACATACAGACAGACAGACACACAGACACAGATATCCACACACACAGATACACACACACATATGTAATAGTAATAATCAAAGAAAAAGAAACCCGAGGGTAGGTGGGGCATGACACAGATAAGAGGGATAGTACCTAGGATGAGCCAGATGGATTAAAAAAAAAAGTGAGGGGAGAAAGTGATGCAATAATATTTAAGTTAAAAATTAAAAAGTTACATTAAAAATAAATACTCCATCAGAAAGACTCAAAAATCAAATAATGTATTCATGTGGTCACTTAAAATTGTGGGTATTGAGTTTTTATTGGCTGTTTTATTTATTTACATTTCAAATGTTATTTCCTTTCTTGGTTTCCCCTTCAGAAACCTCCATCCCATCTCCCTCCCCCTGCTTCTATGAGGATGCTCCCCCACTCACCACCCATTCCTGACTTTCTGCCCTGGCATTCCCCTATACTGGGGCATTGAGCCTTCACAGGACCAAGGCCTCTCCTCCCATTAATGCCCAATAAGGCCATCCTCTACTACATATGCAGCTGGGGCCATGGGTCCCTCCATGTGCACTCTTTGGTTGGTGGTTTAGTCCCTGGGAGCTCTGGGGGTTTTTGGTTGGTTAATATTGTTGTTCTTCCTATGGGTTGCAAACCCCTTCAGCTCCTTCAGTCCTTTCTCTAATTTCTCCATTGGGGACCATGGCCTCAACTGTCTCAATTTTTAAAACCCAGTTTGGTAAGCTCTGACAACTGCATACACCCTTTAAACTATTCCTAGTCAAGATTTTGAACATTCATTCATCCCAGTTTCCTGTACCTTTCCAGTTTACATTACCCAGTCACATACTGTTTGCTGAACATCATGTAAGTAGAATGGCATCTATTCTTTTTTTCATACATTGTATCACAATACATTGTATTGTGAGATTAATACTCATGATTGTTGCTTTTTTATTCCTGAGTAACATTTCATACATGGACTAACATAATTTGTTTATATATTTTCTTATTCAAGGACATTCTGGTTATTTTATTCAGTAGCTATTACAAATACAGCCACCATGAACTTTGATCTACAAGTGTTTCTATGAAAAATTCTTTCATGTACTTTGCTAAGTGCCTAGCAATGCTAAGTGATTCAAAGAGAGTTCTATGAACTTTACTTTCATTTAAAGATTAAACATGCATTTGGCCTTATTACATACTAATATATGACATTTAGCTTTTTCTGATAATTTTAAAACCTAATAGGTCTTAAATTATCATCCTCAATCTTTTAGGTGTTGCTACAAATTTTCATTCCACACATAATAATGTCATGATAATTATCTTGGAGCGAATTCATCGTTTACACTCACAGACAATAGATCCACTCAGTGTCATGCCGTTCTTCCCTGAATAACTTCTAATACTTTTAGAACAGGCCTGCTAGAAAAAAAAATCCCCCTTAATCTTTGTCTGAAAACATTCACTTCTGATATATTTTTTCTAGACAGAGGCTTTTTAAATACATTTACTGATGTATTTTTATTGGGAGTGTGCAATAGCAGGTTCTGGGAAATCAGAGGATGACTTGAAGGAACCAGCTGTCCCCTTCTATCATGTGTGTCCCAAGGATGGAATTTAGATCTTCAGGCTTGGCTGTAAGTGCCCTTTACTCATGAAGCCATCTCTAATCCCCACAGATTGATTTTTTTTTTAAAATAAGTTTAAAGATACACTTCTATTGCTTTCTGGGAAAAAAGTTTCAAATGCTTTTGAAAGAAAGATCAGTTGTCTGTTGTATTATTTGCCCCCTGGAGGTTCTGTGTTTTCTCTAGCCACTTTTATGCTATTTTTAATGACTGTGTCTCTGTTTAATCAGCTATTTATCCTTGATGTGAATAAATGTGGTCTCTTACTATTTTTCCAACTTGGAATTTCTAAAATGTAAGTGTCTGAGTTAGTGTTTTTCATGAGTTTTGAACAAATTCTCAGTTATTATCAGTTAACTATTGCTTTTGCTTCAACCTTTCCCTTTCTTTGAGATTTCTAATGCATAAACACTATAGCATGTGTCATGTATTTTATATGGTAATCTTTCTTTCATGTTTCCTTCTCTATTTCATGTTATGTTATCTTAACCTACATCCAAGTTCACTAACTGTATTCTACTGTCTGTCGTGTGTGTTGCTAAATACATGCATGGAGTCTTTTATCTCAGAGGCTACAATTTTCAATTCTGACTGTTTTATTTGGTGACTAAGTGTTCTAATTGTTTTATGGTTCCATCTCTTATCGTGTCCCTCCATTTTGGACCTATTATTTAATACATCAATTTATCATTACCTGCTAGTCTCAGTATCAGCCCCATTGGGATGGGCATCTATTTTTTTCTGATGGTATTTTAGTTTTTCCTTATGGCATAGCTAGAAAATACTTTACTGTGTGCCAAGTGGTGTATACAGAAGAGCCACAAATATTGCAGATGATTTTATTTTTTTACCAGAGCCCATTTGCCTTTCATTTCATTGGACAAGAAAGATGAGCCATTAATGAACTGACTCCAATCAGAAATCATGTGATGTGCACTATACTGAGACACTAGTAAGCCTCATTCAACACCTGACAAGTTACTATTCCTTGATCCTGGAGGGTATATGAGCTCCAGAAGTTAAGAAACTTTTGACTTTCAGAACTTTCCAGCTAGCTATTTAATTTCCTACTTCATTCAGTTTTGAACCTTGACAAAGGTATTGATGTGGAAACCAACTATGTGTTTTAGGGAGAGCTCTCCTTGGAAGCTCTGCTTTTCATAGAACTGGGAGCTCAGTGCCACATTTCTTGTGATGTAATAGAACTATGAAAATATTCTGAGGTGAAAACTATCTGGAGGTAGGTGCCTTAATATTTTAATTTTTTTCATTATAATACCATTCAACTGCTAAAAGGCCGCTGCTTTCTTTCTCAAAGCAGAAGTCTGTATAAGTAGACTGATATGAAATCTTACCCTAAAACAAAGGGGTGGCAATAAATCATTTGGGGAACAATTCTCACTTCCTTTTCCCCCCTCTTCATTTATTATTAATTCCATCATTTTTTCTCTTCTAATGTTACTATTTAAATTTCCTACTATCACACTCCTTTCATTCATTTTTTTTTTTTGACAGGGTCTTTTGTATCCCAGGCTGGCCTTCAATTGTATATGTAGCCATAGATGACCTTGAACTTTTTTTTCCACCTTTTGCTAAAAAGATTCTTTTCTCATACAATATATGATGATTACATTTCCCCTCTTTCTGATCCTCTCCATTCCTCCCAATCCATTCATATCCACTTCCTTTCTGTCTCTCACTAGGAAAGAACAGACTTCTAAGACATAGCAACCAAGCATAATGAAATAAAATATAGTAAGATAAAGTAAAAGCCATCTCATCAAAGTCAGACAAGACACCCCATAGAAGAAAAACTGCCCCAAGAGCAGGCATAAGAAAACCCACTTGTTCACACACTCAGAAGTCCCATAAAATTACTAGACTCAGTTGATTTAGAGAACCTTGTTCTCCTAGTGTCTTCCATCCCCTCTGGCTATTATAGTCTTTCTTCCTTCTCTTCCAAAGGTTCCCTGAATTCTGAGAGGAGGGATTTTATGAAGACACACCATCATACCATTGAGAGCATTTAGATCTCTCTCTCTCTCTCTCTCTCTCTCTCTCTCTCTCTCTCTCTCTCTCTCTCTCTCTCTCTCGTGTGTGTGTGTGTGTGTGTGTGTGTGTGTGTGTGTGTGTGTGTGTGTGTGTGTGTGTTTGGGTGTGTTAGGATGTGTTTATGTAATGTTGGGCTCCAGGTCTCTGTATATGTTCTCATGTGAAGTTGGAAGCTTTTCTGATGATAGCTTTATAAGGCACTGAGCTATGAATATAGCAGAATATCATTAAAAATAATTTTATCACTATTATAGTTTTTAAAGACCAGTAGTATTCTGTTTCACCCCATGTCTCTGAACTATTTTGTTTCTGGTTCTTGGTCATCCAAGCAGTGTCAGGTATGAGTCCATCTCGAGGAGTGGGCCATAAGTAAAATCAGACAGTGAGTGCTTACTCCCACATTTTTGTGCCACAGTTGCCCTAGCATATTTTGCAGGAAAGACAGCATTGTACATCAATGGTTTTGTGGCTGGGCTAGTGTGGTGAATGGCTACTCTTTGGTAGCCCTCACAGTACTTTCTCATACCAAAGATACTAGAAGATGGGGGTGAGGGTTCTATGCAAACACCAACTCAACAACTCTATATTTGGTGACTTATATGAATGTTTCTTCAGCAATGGAGCCTTACTGTCCATTTGTAGAGAATATTTTGCCCTGACAACTGCTCAGTGCATTTTGGGATTTCCATGGGACTCCTTTGGCCAAAAATTCAATTGGATTTAAACCAGTCTTAGTATTGAAAGTTTCATTTGGTGACAAGAGATAGCCAATTGGGACTCCATCTCTCAATTGGAGATGGGAAATTTGGAGAATTCCTTAGGATTGCCTTCATGTATTTTAGGAAGTTTCCACTGCACTAGGTTTCCACATCACCTCTCAAAAGCCCTCATTTCTAGCTCTCTTTCCCTGCATTCCCTCCCTTAACCCCATCTACCCTCTCCCTTTCTACCTGATCCTACAGTTTCCATCCTCCTCACCCTATCCATAGTATACCTCACAAATTTATTCTTTTCTCCTGCCAGGGAGATCCATGTATCCATCCCCGTCTTGCCCTTTCCTGTGTACCTGACCTCTCTGGGTCTATGGATTTTAGGTTGGTTATCCTTTACATAGAGGCCAATGTGCATATATAAGTGGATACATAATCTTTCTGGCTCTGGGTTACTTTACTCAGAATGACTTTTTTCTACCTCTATTTACTACATGAATGTCATTTTGTGATGTCATTGCTTTAGAAGCTGAGTAGTATTTCCATTGTGTAAATGTACCATTTTTTGTTTATCTGTTCTTTGGTTGGGGAACATCTAGGTTGTTCGAAGTTTCTGGCCATTATGAATAAAGCTGCTATGAACATAGGTGAGCAAGTGTCCACGTGATAAGATGGAGCATCCTTCAGGTACATGCCCAAGACTTGAGATAGATCAAGTCCCGGTATTTCTGAAGAACTGTCATACTGATTTCCATAGAAGCTATACAAGTTTGTATTCCTACCAAAAATGGAGACACATGTTCCCCATATTGTACCTTCTCGCTTGTATGAGCTGTCATTTGTGTCACTGAATTTAGCCATTCTAACAGGTATAAGATGGAATCTCAGAGTAATTTTGATTTGCATTTCCCCAATAGGATACTGGATGTTCCTTTAACTGTTTCTCAGGCATTTGAGATTTCTCTGTTGAAAATTCTGTTTAGATCTGTACCTCATTTTTTATTGGATTGTTTTGTTTGTTGATAACTAGTTTCTTGAGTTATTTATATAGTTTGGATATTAGCCTTCTGTCAGATGTGGAATTGGTGGAAATCTTTTTCCATTCTGTAGGCTGCATCTTTCTCCAATTGATGGTGTCCTTTGCCTTACAGAAGCTTTTCAGTTTCAAGAGGTCCCATTTATTGTCAATCTTAGTGCCTGTGCTACCAATGAATGAATGTTTTGTTCAGAAAGTTGTCTCCTATGCCAACGAGTTCAAGACTATTCCCCACATTCTCTTCTATCAGGTTTAGTGTGTCCAATTTTATGTTGAGGTCTTTGATCCACTTAGACTTGAGTTTTGTGCAAGGTGATACATATAGATTTATTTGCATTCTTCAACATGAAGATATCCAATTTGACCAGGACCATTTGTTGAAGACACTTTCTTTTTAACAGCATGTATTTCTGGATTCTTCATTTAAAAAATCAGGTGTCAATAGGTGTGCAGATTTTTGTTTAGGTCTTTAATTCTTTTTTCATAATTTTTAATTGGCTATTTTATTTACATTTCAGATGTTATCCCATTACCTCATTTCTCTGCCCCTGCCCAAGAACCCCCTATCCCATCCTCCCTCCTCCTGCTTCTAGAAGGATGTGTCCCCACCTAGCCCCGCACTCCCACCTCCCCACCCTGGAATTCCCCCACACTCGGCGCCCAGCCTTCATGGGAACAAGTATATCTCATCTCCCACTTATGCCCTATGCCCGACAAGGCCATCCTCCCTATATATACAGCTGGAGCCATGGGTCCCTCCCTATGTCCTCCCAGCCTGGTGGTTGGAACATTAGGAACTCTGGTTGGTTGGTATTGTTGCTCTCCTCATGGGGCCACAAACACTTTCAGCTCCTTCAGTCTTCTCTCTAACTCCTCCATTGGGAACCCCTTGATCAGTTCAATGGTTAGCTGTGAGCATCCACCTCTGAATATGTCAGACTCTGGCAGACCACTAAGGAGGCAACTATATCAGGCTCCTGTCAGCATGCACTTCCTGGCATCCACATGAGATGAATACCCAGGTGGAACAATCTCCAGATCGCCCCTCCTTCAGTTTCTGTCCCACACTTTGTCTCCATATTTGCTCCCATGAATATTTTGTTTCTCCTTCTAAGAAGGACCAAAGCACCCACACTTTGGTCTTCCTTCTTCATGAGCTTCATGTGGTCTGTGAGTTGAACCTTGGGTATTGCAAGCTTCTGGGCTAATATCCAATTATCAGTGAGTGCAAACCATGTGTGCTCTTTTGTGATTGGGTTACCTCACTCAGGATGATATTTTCTAGTTTCATCCATTTACCTAAGAATTTCTCGAATTTATCGTTTTTAATAGCTGAGTTATACTCCATTGTATAAATATACCACATTTTTTGTATCCATTCTTCTGTTGAAGGACATCTGGGTTCTTTCCAGCTTCTGGCTATTATAAATAAGGTTGCTATGAACATAGTGGAACATATGTCCTTATTATATGTTGGAGCATCTTCTGGTTATATACCCAGGAGTGGTATAGCTTGGTCCTCAGGTAATGCAATGTACAATTTTCTGAGGGAACTGCCAGACTGATTTCCAGAGTGGTTGCACCATCTTGCAATCCCTCAAACAATTGAGGAGTGTTCCTCTTTCTCCATATCCTCACCAGCATCTACTATCACCTGAGTTTTTGATCTTAGCCATTCCAACTGGTGTGAGGTGGAATCTGAGGGTTGTTTTGATTTGCACTTTCCTGATGACTAAGAATATTAAATATTTCTTTAGGTGCTTCTAGGCCATTTGAGTTTCCTCAGTTGAAAATTCTTTGTTTAGTTCTGTACCCCATTTTTAATAGGGTTATTCAGTGCAATCCCCATCAAAATTCCAAATCAATTCTTCATAGAGATAGAAAGAGCAATTTGCAATTTCATTTGGAATAACGAAAAACTCAGGCTATCAAGAACTATTCTCAACAATAAAAGAACTTCTGGGGGAATAACCATCCCTGACCTCAAACTGTACTACAGAGCAATAGTGATAAAAGCTGCATGGTATTGGTACAGAGACAGGGAAGAAGATCAATGGAATAGAATTGAAGATCCAGAAATGAACCCACACACCTATGGTCACTTGATCTTTGACAAAGGAGCTAAAACCATCCAGTGGGAAAAGGACAGCATTTTCAACAAATGGTGCTGGTTCAACTGGAGGTCAGCATGTAGAAGGATGCAAATCAATCTATTCTTATCTCCTTGTACAGAGCTTAAGTCCAAGTGGATAAAGAACCTTCACATAAAACCACATACAGTGAAACTAATAGAAGAGAAGGTGGAAAAGACCCTCGAATACCTGGCCACAGGGGAAAAGTCCCTGAACAGAATACCAATGGCTTATGCTCTAAGATTAAGAATTGACAAATGGGACCTCATAAAATTGAAAAGCTTCTGTAAGGCAAAGGACACTGTCAATAGGACAAAATGGCAACCAACAGATTGGGAAAAGATCTTTACCATTCCTACATCTTATAGAGGGCTAATATCCAATATATACAAAGAACTCAAGAAATTGGGCCTTTAATTTTATTCCATTGATCAAGATCTCTGTTTTTTTTTATGCCAATAACATGTGGATTTTATTACTATAACTTTGAAGTACAACCTGAAATTGGGGATGGTGAGACCTCTCACAGTTCTTTTTCTGTTCAGGATTGTTTTAGCTAGCCTGGAGTTTTTGTTTTTCCACATGAAGCTGAGAATTGTCCTTCCAAGGTAAGTGAAGAATTGTGTCTACATTTTGATGAGCATTGCACTGAATCTGTAGTTTGGTTTTGGTAAGATGACCATTTTTACCATATTAATCTTACTTATCCATGACTGTGGGAGATCTTTCTATCTTCTGATATCTTCAATTTCTTTCTTCTAAGACTTGAAATTTTATCATATAAGTCGTCCACTTGATCGGTGTGGTAGTTTGACTGAAAATGCCCCCTACAGGCTTATGGGAGTGGATTTATTAGGAAGTTTGGCCTTGTTGAAGAAGGTATGGCCTTGTTGGAGGAAATATGTCACTAAGGGTGGGCTTTGAGATTTCAGATGTTCAAGACAGGCCCAGTGTCACTCATTCTTCCTACCTCCTGCTAATGTTGGTGTAAAACTCTTAGCTACCTCTCCAGTACCATGTCTGCATATGTGTTCTCCTTCTTTCTGTCATGATGACTAAAACTCTAGACTATAAGCTAGCCTCCATTAAATGCTTTTGTTTATAATAGTTACCGTGGTGGTGGTATCTCTTCACAGTAATAGAAACCCTAACTAAGATACTTGGGTATACTCCAAGATATTTTATATTATTTGAGGCTATTGCAAAGGGTGTTGCTTTTCTGATTTCTTTCTTAGTTCATATATCATTTGTATATAGGAGGTCTACTGACTTTTCTGAGTGACCTTTGTAGCCAGCTACTTTGCTGAAAGTGTTTTTCAGTTGTAGGTGTTCCCTGGTAGAAATTTTAGGGTCATTTATGGTTACTATCATATCATTAGCAAATAAAGATACTTCAATTTCTTCCTTTCCCATGTGTAAAGGAAACACTATTCCAGCTGAAACCACATTTTGACCCTCACACATTAATAGTGGGATACTTCAATACCCTACTCTCATGAATAAACAGGACATCCAGACAAAAAACTAAGCAGAGAAATGCTGGAGCTAACAGACATTATATACCAAATGGACCTAGCAGATATAGACAGAACACTTTACCCAAACACAAAAGAATATACCTTCTTCTCTGCACCTCATGGGACTTTCTCCAAAATTGACTGCATGCTTAGACACAATGCATATAAAAATAAAAATAGATTTTTTTAAAAAAAATGGAAAGAACTCCCTGCATCATATCAGACCACATGGATTAAAGCTGTGTATCAACAACAAAAGAATCAATAAAACTTACAAACGATGGAAACTGAACAACTCTTTACAGAATGAAAAAGGAGTTAAGACAGAAATTGAAAAAATTAAAGACTTTCTAGAATTGAATGATCATGAATATGCAACATACCCGAACTTATGGGACACAATGAAAGCAGTACTAAGAGGGAAGTTGATAGCACCAAGTGCCTACATAAAAGAACAGGAGAAATCTCATTCTAGCAACTAAAGAGCACATCTGAAAGCTCTAGAGCAGCATCATCAACAACAAATAACATCAAGAACAATAACAAAGACATCCAAAAGGAGAAGATGTCAAGTAATATTCAAACTCAGAGTTGAAATCAATAAACTAGAAAGAAGAGAACAATACAAAAACCCCAATGAAACAAAGAGTGTGTTCTTTAGGGAAAAAACCAGTACGATGACAAACCCTTGCCCAAGTTAACTAAATATCCAAATTAACAAAATCAGAAAAGAAAGGGGCAGACATAAGAACAGACACTGAGGAAACCCAAGGAATCATAAGAACATAGTTTAAAGACCTGCACTCTAACAAATAAGAACTAAAAGAAATCAATCATTTTCTTGATAGATACCACTTATCAAATTTAAATCAAGATCAGATGAGCAATGTAAACTCTATAGCCCCTAGTGAAATAGAAGCAGACATTAAAAGTCAACTACCCCCCCAAAAAAAACTCCAGCACCAAATGGTATTACTGCAGAATTCTACCCACTTTCAAAAAAGAATTAACTCCAATACTTCTTAAATTATTCCACAAAATAGAAACAGAAGGAATATTGCTCAATTCATTTCATGAGGCCACAGTTACCCCGATACCCAAACCACATTAAGATCCAATAAAGAAAGAAGATTACAAATTCCCTTATGAATGTTGATGCAAAAATAATCAATAAGTCACTCACAAACCAAATCCAAGAACACCTAAAAAAGATCATTAATCATGATCAAGTAGGCTTCATCCCAGTGATGCAGAGATGGTTCAACACAGGTAACTTGATAAATATAATCCACCATATAAACAAACCCCAAGACAAAATTCACATGTTCATCTCATTAGATGCAGAAAAGGCCTTTGGTAAGATCTAATACCCTTTCATAATAAACGTTTTGAAGAGATTAGGGATACAAGAGACTTACACAAACATAATAAAGGCAGTTTACAGCAAACCCATAGCCACCATCAACTTAAATGGAGAGAAATTCAAAGCAATTCCACTGAACATATCCAATACAGTACAAGCCTTAGCCAGAGAAATAACAAAACTGAAGGAGATCAAGGGAACCATGAACTGAACTTCCAATTTTCCAGCTGAGATTACAAGCCTGGACCAGAACACTTAGTTTTATATGATACTGGAGGTAGACCCAAGGCTTTGGAATATGCTAGGCAAGAACTATAGCAATTTAGCTTTGTGCTGTGTCACCAATCCCCGCCCCTAGTTTGCCTAAGTGAAATGTTGTTTTAACAAGTAACAAATTATTACATATATCTGGTGTTATTTATTAACTTTCTTTTCTATTGTGGTATGTCTAAACACATGACAGAACTAAACTTTGACTTACTGACAATTTACTCTGCATGTTAATATCCAGTAGGGAGATGCTATTCCCTCCATGCTTTTTGAGAGTTACCATGGCCTTTCTAGACTGCAGATTTTTACACAAGATTTTAAGAATCATCTTGACTTATTTCTTATAAACCTCTTATAAACCCTACTGATATTTCAGTATTTTTTCAAGTGTACACAGTACTGAAATTAGTATCATCTGCTTTCCAGTTCAGGAATATGGTATGTGTTAAGTCCTATTTGGAATCCTTTAAAATGTTTTCTTCATTCAGCTCATAAAAAATTCTTATAATGGGCACTTTTTGTTGCTACTGTAATTAAGATATTTGCTTTCTTGTATAGTCTCATTTTGAAGACAATAGACTGGATTGAGCTTTTCAATATATAAAAGTGAGATTGCTCTCCAGTACATCGCAACTGCCAAAGAAGCTACTGAGATAAGGCAGAATTACTGTTTGAGCACAGAAGGAAGAAATATTGTTCTCCTTGAGTGCAGACCATTTAATGAAAAAACATGCTCACAAAATTAAATGGATTCATCAAGGGAGTTCAAAGTACTTTTCTTCCAAAGTTCTTTATATTGTTTATCCAAATTATAAAGTGAAGTCTTTTCTTGTCTAATCCTTCCCCTTTCACTGACCATCTATTTTACCTCACAGCAACCATCAGAATCATATTTTGTATATGTGTGTATGTCTGCACGTATGCAAGCAGATGTGTGTATGGAAGTCAGAGTTCAACTTACATAACCAAATCAAATTTTTAATATAAAAAACTCTTCAGGGCTTGGGATGAAGCTCTGTGGCAGAGGGTTTGCCTAATATGTATGACACCCTTTTGCACCACATAAAAATCATTATAATATCTTAAAAGTATGACTTATATATTGAATCCCTTTATGATGTTCAAAATGCTCTAGTGTGTTTCCTTGTATGTGTTTTGTCTGTCTTTCTTTAAGATTTATTTATTTATATGAGTACACTGAAGCTATCTTCAGACACACCAGAAGAGGGCATCAGATCCCATTACAGATGGTTGTGAGCCACCATGTGGTTGCTGGGAATTGAACTCAGGACCTCTGGAAGAACAGCCAGTGGTCTTAACCACTGAGCCATCTCTCCAGCCCAAGTTTTCTTTTGTTCTGGCATTATTCCTGAATCATGAGGTACAACACCACCATAATACTTTCAGTCTTATACCTACTTCCAACATGAATACTCTTAGCTTTTACCAGATTCCCAAAATATATCCTCTTACTCAAAATAAAGACTTCCTTTCTTAGATCATGTTTCTAGTGGACATAGCCCTTTACAGTTGCCCCCTTGGAACACTAGAGACACTTGTTTAACTTAGGTTAGAGTACTGCTCTGTGTGATTTTCTCTCCACTGAGAGTGTAAACTTTTTGAAGAGCCATGAAAATCATCTTTGCAACCTCAGCCCCTAGATGTGTACAAAATATTCAATGAAACCACAGGCAAACACAGAGCTTAAATGGAAAGATCTCTTTCTCACTCACTTCATGGGCCATGGTATTTTGAAAGAGGTAAAACAGTTTTGGTAGGAATATCATCGGGAAGTATCACAAGAGATGGCAACTGTAAATAGAAAACAGATTTCCATCTCTTTTCCTTCTCAAATGATGAGTACTCAAAACAAAGGAAAAAGGTTTCTAGTCTTGAACGCTTACATTTTTTTTTTTATTCTAGAATCCCAAGTTCTCTATTGCTGTGATGGTCAAATAATGACAAATATTTCAGTTACGGGAAGACTTAGGTGAGTCTCAAAAAGAATGCAGGCCATTGGCAAGCTGGCACAGTACATCACAGTGCATGTGGTCCTGGACCAGCTCATGACTTTTAGCCACTCTCCTGACTACTGCACCCGTTGTAGCCTGCACAACATCGGCAAGATCAGCAGCGCCCAGAATCTCGCCTACAGCAAGCTGCCTTATGGCCTGTTTTCTAATCGCTTGCACATCAGCCCAGAGCATATCTATTCTACATCAACTATTAGGACATGAACACAGCCAATGTGGGCTGGAAGTGTTCTTCTACCCTCACTTGAGTTCTGACCTCACCTGCACCACTGTTCATGGAACCTTGCTGCATGCCATGTTCTGTGTACGTTCTCCCATAGTGATGCCAACCTTCTGGTTGGGAGAAATAAATGGTTTAAAAGACAAAAAATATGTTTAAAAAATCCAACATTTGTTTAAGAAATCCCCAAATATGAACCAGCAATAGCAATACAAAAATTCTGGAAAGTTGATAGTACTAACACAGACAATGAGAGCAAATAGAAAACAGATGGAGTGCATTGTAGCTATTGCTGGAGGGAAGCAGTTAAGAGAAAAAAAAGAACCTCAGCTGATGCTATCACTGGATTCTGAGAATATAGCCATTTCAAGATTTAAATATGGCTAACCTTTCCCCTCATATTTCAATTGTGTTAGCAAAGTTATAGTTTTTTTTAAAAAATGTGTATTTATAATTCTATGTTTTAAAAATACTAAATGTAATTTGTCAGTATGAAACTACCAGGTCATGACTATTTTATTAATAAACTGGCTATAAACAGAAAAACACAGTATCAATAGAGCAAAGGTTATAGTTACTGGAGGCTTAAAATCTTGGCTCTGTTCCTTACTGGCAATGTGACCTTGGGTATATTATTTCACCCTTGTGGGTGTCAGTTTTTCTGTCAGTAAACAAGTCTTAGTTAGTAGTAGACACCTTAAAGTAGCACTGTGGAGGAAAACATTCTGTGACTATGTCCTACTGTGCACAGAGCAAATGCTAGCCACATGGAGCTATTAAAATCTTGTTACAACAGATAAGGATCCCACATTAATTTTTTAATTCTATTTTAACTAATTTAAATATAAATTTGAACAGCAACACATGGTGCTTTTGTTCAATAAATGGCATAAATACTACCCAGCTATGCTTACCAAGGAAAAGGGTATACAGGAATGGGTTAGTTTCTGTCAATCTTTTTTTTCGAGACAGGGTTTCTCTGTGTAGCCCTGGCTGTCCTGAAACTCACTCTGTAGACCAGGCTGGGCTCGAACTCAGAAATCCGCCTGCCTCTGCCTCCCAAGTGCTGGGATTAAAGGTGTGCGCCACCACTGCCTGGCAGAGTTTCTGTCAATCTTATTCTACCTAAAACTTATAAATAATTTTTTCTAATAATTTTATTTTCCCACTATTTTTCCCCTGTGCATGTGGCATGCGTTTCAGAAAACACCAGACTAGTCTGTACAACTATCCCCATCTTCTTTAGTGGGAACAAGATATCTGTACTATACACTTAGCCTATTTTAAAGTATTTTTCAACCAGTAATGGATACATTTAGATTCTAAAGCAAAATTTCCCTATTTGGAGAACTTATACGATGATTTTATTATTGCACTTGACATAAATTACCCAACCATTCTAAACCTTAAAACATTTCATTAGGCTCTCAAAAATCACACTAAAACTTACCTTGTTTTATGAGATGGTTAGAAGAGGTTAGAGAGGGTTAACATAGCATTTCACACAACCTTGGAAAAGGAGTAAGATCAAATTAATAACTCTATGCCTATGTCAATACAGCAATACCACTCTATTTTTACCAACAGTCCTAGGACATCAAATCACTTTTTCTTTTCCAGCAGAAAGACTCACTGAACAATAAAAAATGATCAAGGTTTCTTCTCTTGTCACAGAACAGGAGCCAGCTGAGAACATAAGATTCTTATTGCTATAAGGAATCACTGAAAGTCTGAACTCCTCAGATGTGTAAGAAACACATAAGACAGAAAAAATGTTAGACAGATACAGTCCTTCTATTTATCATTCCATATTCTACAACAGGAAACATTGAGATTCAGCTAAAATGGTCTGACACACAGCTCTCCTCAATGAGGAAGATGTAAATGAAACTGGCCTGCTGTACTTAATAGAGGGGAAGCGGAGGTTATAAGGTGGCAGCACACATGTATACATGAGGTGATCTCTACACTCAAACTAAAGCAAGGATTATTGCCTTTCAGTTTAAAATCAGCCTGGACTATACAGACAGTTTAGACCACACAATAAGACCCTATCTAAAAGAGAGAGAGAGGAGAGAGAGAGAGAGAGAGAGAGAGAGAGAGAGAGAGAGAGAGAGAGAGATTAAACAAATTTTTCAAGTATATGCTAGTATCAAAGCTAGCAGCCAGAAACAACTCAGCTATAACAGAACCTTTCATTTTTTGTCACAAGAAATCATATTTTTTGAAGTAACTGGCAATGCAGTGAAAACTGCATTTGTTTGACTCAGAGTGTATCCATGAAAATGTTATCTACTTTTAATCTCATTCCAAGGCTTAATTTCCTGTGATTATAACTTTTGGCTTTTAAAATTAGGACTAGCTACTTCAAGCAGGATATACACAGTGTTCTTTCATCCACAGAGGACAAAGTCCTTTCTCTCAGTCTGATTAAGTCCAAGAGGGTGGTTTTGTGCCAGTTCTAGATCAGCTATTTCTGCCTAGCAAAGATCTTGCATTTGCTACCTTATAAAGGTCAAGGGTAACCTCCAGAAACAGTGATGAAGTCCACCTCCCCAGTCACTTGAGCTGGAAGAAAAATGAATCTTTCTAAAAAGAAAGTTCTGATACAGAAAAAAAAAAGGATATGTGTATTCAAGAGGTAATTAATAGAGCACATGATACTTACAACTCCTGACTGAACTTGTAAGGACTAATGCTAAACATTCTGATGCCAAGTGACATGCTTACTGAGCATAACACTACTTATACTCTGTCCTAAGTGACTACTTCTATAAGGAAATGTGTTGTGGGAAGTATTAAAAATGAGTGGCAGTTCCCGTGCTATGCCCAGCACCGGCGAGCCACATGGCACCAGAATTCCAAAATCTCTCCACCAAACTCGGTAAATTCCCTCTTTGTTGGGTCACTATCATGCCAGCCCCCTTCTTCAAAACCCCCAAGGCCTTTGTGGTGCACATCAGGCAAACCCACACTTTGCTACTACACCTTTCTTTCTTGAACTCAGTCGAGTCGCCACTAAAAGAAAAACACTACACGAGCTTAGTTCAGAACCAATGGTAACTCAATCTCTGGGTGCAACAACTAGAGCGTTAATCTTGTAAACCATATTAAATCTAAATCCTCGGGTGGCGAACCCTGACGGATTCCTCATAAACCGGGAGACACTAGTAGCTACATTTTACTCTCTCTCTCTCCAGTCCCACCTGCTGCCTCTGACCTCTCTCCGGTTCCTCCCTTCCTGTCCCACCTGGAAGTCCTGCCTCCTCCTTGCCCAGTGATTGGCTCATTTATTAATTAGGGGATTGGTTCACAAGAAGTCACCTAAGAACGTGACTCACTCCTTGTCCACAGCCCCTCCCAAGAGAGCAGAATTAGCATTAAAATACAAACAGCACCAGACCCGCCCACAACAGAAATGGATAATTAAAGATCAAGTTAAAGTGGGTAAAGAACTTCCTAACTGAACTCAGGGCCTCGATGAAGTTCTTTCTCTTTTCTTTTTCTTTTCTTTTCATCGCTTCCCATCTCCTTTCTTTTCTCTTTCCTTTTCTTTCTTCTCTCTCTGTCTCTCATTTTTCCACTCATATAATACATCCTGACCCTCTCCACTCCACCCAGCCCCTCCTCCCCTCCACAAGGTAAGTACTTTCATCCAGCAAAGCCATTTTGCTAGAGTGCTGTGGGTGTTTTGCTCGCCTGATTACCGTTATAAAAAAACAGTATCTAAATAGGATCCACTTACTAAATATAGCAGGCAGAATAGATACTGAAAAGAGATTCTAAAAGGTAAACGAACATGCCATTAGATTGTTGTTTCAATGTTACAGTTACAGTTGTTTCAATGGTGCATCTAAAATGCAAAATACCTGTGGGCTATAAATTAAGGACCTTTTTAAAATACCAATAAAATTTAGAGGGACTTTAAAAATATGACCAGACTATAAGCATTCCAAGAATATGGACCAAAGGAAAATAAGGCTTTCTGTGGTTGTTAAGATAATGACCAAGTCACATCACGGATATAGATAGCCCCAAATGGTAAACAGAACAAGCCCTCTGAGGAACTCAATGAAGTATACAGTTTGTGTTTCAACATTCTTTCGACTTCACCAACTGTCCCTAAAAGCAAATGTGTCATGTTCTTCAAATGAGGTTGCCTGAGGGGAGTAAAAAAGAAATCTACATTTGCAACTTCTAAAAATGGGACATAATATTTTTGCAAATGAAAAGTAGAGAACATGGAAGAAAAAATGATTTCTCCCTATGTCTAGTACTGTACAAGAGCAAAGCAGAAGGGGAGGAAAGGAAGCAAAGGGAAAAATCAAAGCTTTGCATAGGTTTCTGGCTTAGACGTGTAGAGTGAAAAATTATAAAGACCATTTTATAAAATATATACAGGCTTTTTCTTTACCCTAGACCTGAGCAAAAGAATGCAAGTTCCAGAAGGCGGAACTGAATGTAAGATTTCAGGCCTTCACTGCCCTAGGGTACATCCAGGGAAGAGCAACATTCCTTAGGCCTCAGGGAGGGGGACCTGTCTGTGGGTGGGGAAGGCCCAGGGCAGGAGGACACATTCCTGACCACAGAAAGGGATGTAGGTTATTTGGGTGGTTCCAAGAACTAGCTAACTTTCCACTGTTCTTGGTTACCCCTCTCCCCTTGAGGTCTTCCCAGTATTACAACCTGCTGATGTTCAAAATCTGTAAAACAACCAATCATGTGTAACCTCACAAAAATGCAACCAATCATGTGTAACTGTGCAAAAATTCCTCCTTTTCCCCACCCCATGCTATAAAAAAGGCCTCTCAGCTTGCTGACCTTTTGTCAAACTTTGTTCCTGTGTGGATGAGCAGTTTGACCTTGGCTAGCCAACTCTCCCCCAATAAACCTCTGCTGATTGCATCCAGGTACGGTGTCTTGTGATTTTGGGGTGGCCATGATTTCCTGAGTCTTGAGTAAGGGTCTCCCGAGTTTGGAGGTCTTCAGATGACTCAATTTTTTTTTTAATTTTTATTAGGGGGAACAGCTGGACATGGAAGTTGATTATATATTTTTCCCAAGACTGGGGAAAAATATTTAGCCAATTCTAAATGGTATAAAGGAATGTTATAACAATAAAATATTCACTTGCATAATTAGAGCTTTTAAAGTACCTGCTGTTTTTAAAAGTGATTACAACAGGGGTATAAGCTCAAGGTGTTTGTGTGCCTCCCTCTAATTTGGATTAAGTTTTCCCCCAGAGTTGGTAACAATGCTAATAACTATACTTAATAGGTTTATGTACCTAACTAACCATATGTGGTCAGGCCAGGTAACACAAGCTATTTGGGAGACTGAGGCAGGAAGAGCATAAGTGTCAATGCCTGCTAGGCTACAGAATGAGTTCAAGATTAGCTTGGATGTATTAGTGAGACCCTGTCCCAGGACAACTGGATACAATGTCGAGATCAAGAGATCATGGGGAGCCCAGCTCCAAAAGATGCAACTTCAAAACACCTAAGAGTCTGGAAACATCACAGAAGACAGGCGACCAAGATGTCTGCTGGGAGGCTGTGTCTCCTAGATATGATTGTCTAAACAAGACCAGAATAATGGTAATATCAACAAATATACTAATGCAGGAAGGGGAAAATCTCATAGTGGCTCATCCTTAGACAAAGAACTACAGGCAAGTAGCCATTCCCAGGGATGAGCCCCCTAACTTTTTATATAATACCAAACAGTCAGACCAGAATTATTCTATACGCAAATAAAAACAGACTCAGCAGGCTGTATCTATCTTTGTTGCACAAGCACAACAATATTAATTAAAAACAAAACAGATGCCATTGGTTTGAGAGGAAGGTAGGGGTGGAGACATGGGAGGAGCAAGAAGGAGGGGACATGGGAGAAGTTAGAGGGAGGAAAGAGAAGCTGTAAATGATGTAATTATATTTTAATAAAAGTATATTAAAATTTCAAAGTAAAAGGACTGGGTGGGTATATATAGCTGAGTATTAGAGCATTTGCTTAGCTGGTGTGGGATTCAGAATCAAGGCTTAATCCCTAATACTGAAAAACAAATTAATCATATGTATTTACACACACACACACACACACACACACACACACACACACACATATATATATATGAATGTATTTACATGTACTTTAAAATTACTAGTAGGCATACAGCTACCTGTGAATAAATATTACATTTCTTGACCCTTTACTAAATCTAGACCCTGTTTATCTTGAAATTTTTCTCTAAAGAATTTGGGCAAACTGACAGTTGTCAAGAAAATAACCTATATTCTTTTAAAACCATTTACATGCCCAGATCATTAGGTATTGAGAATTCTAAAGGAAGGGAGCAATTAGCAGTCATGCATGAAACATAATGTATCATTTTCTACAATCTTTATCTCTTTCAACTAGGAAGGCAATCAGCATCTTATTCAAGGATTGTAGAACAAAAGAGGCCATGAAGATTCCTTTTGGCCTATACCCGCCCCACTTCCTTTCTTTTCCAGACACTATTGTTAAGATTTCTTTTTCAGGGTTAGAGGGATGGTTTAGTGGGTAAAAACACTAGGCACCAAGAAGATGACTTGAGTCCCGTGCCAGGGGACCCACATGGTGAAAGGAGAGTGACTTCCAAAAGTGTTCACTGAAGTCCACATGTATACCATGGCACTTGCACACAGACACTAATGCATAGACACACACAGAGACACACATATATTACATTTTCTTACAATTATTTTCAGAAAGAGAAAGTCGGTGGAATTTTTTTTTCAAATGTTTCTCACTAGATATTACATATCAGTTCTTTAATGAATTTTCACTTGAAAATTTCTCTCTACTGAGACCACAGTCTTTTGTTTAGTTAGAATTTAGTATTTCAGCTTTTGCCTATAGTTGGGATTTCAGAAGGCATCCAAAAGCATTTTCAATTTTTTTTTGCATGTACAATATGTGTGAGCACAGGGATATGCTTGGTACACCTTCCATCTTGAGATGGAGTCTCTTTTAGTTCGCACTAATATATAAAGCTAGCCCAGTGAAATTATAGGAATTCTTCTGTCTCTACTCCTCTCACTGTAGGAGTGGTTGAAGCACTACGTTATAGGTGCATGCTTCTGCATCCAGCTTCTCTAGGACCTCAGCATCAGAACTGTCCCCAACTATGCATGGCAAGGGCTTTTAATCCACTAAGCTCTCTGCCTAGCCCCACAGTTTTACGTTAACAGAGTAGCTTACGAGGTACACTTAGCCCTCTGAGAAAGAGGTACTTCTAAGAAAAATATCCTGAGTTCTTTACATTCCTACAGAACTATATCATTTCAGAGCAGTTGATTAATACAACATAACCAGGACCTCACATGCTTGTCACTAAATTTTCCAGAAGAGCTAGGTATTTAAAGAAATTGTGGTTTCTGGCAATCTTGTTGAATTTTCATCCATTTGAAGCTTGTTTTAACTCGCTATGTTCTACTAAGCAGCAAAATACACAAAAAGAATCAAGAGAATTTTTTAAATAGAACAAAATACTTTTTACTTAAGTGGTACGTTTAAAAAAAGATTTCTCAACCTAAATTATTCACATTTCAGTTCTTTGGATTATTGGATTTAGTTATCTGCTGTGTGGGCAGTCCTTGCAGAGCAGACGCTTTCAAAGGATCCTGGCTGTAACAACCCCTCAGAGGTACGCTGGGGATATTATGGGCATCTAGAAGGTAGAGGAGGCCAAAGATGCTGCCAAACCTTCAATTAAGCACAAAACAGAGCTCTACAACAGATAATCACCCAGTCCAAAGTGTCACTAACACAGACACTTACCCTGTCTCAGTTTTTCTGATTATATAAACATAACATGCTGTCTGACAACTCCTAACACACAAAAAGAAAAGTCTCCAGACATAGTCAAATGCCTCTCGCTTTAGAAAGTCGAAGCAGAGAGAGAGAAAATAACAAGATACAAACTGCTGCTCTATTAGAAATACTATATTGTGTCATCAGAGTTCATCACTGAGCTGGAATAGTGGCATACACCTGCGATTTTGGTACTCAAGAGGCTGAGACAGGAAGATTGCCTCAATCATTTGCTTTTTTTTGTTGTTGTTTTTTCAAGACAGGGTTTCTCTGTGTAGCCCTGGCTGTCCTGGAACTCACTCTATAGACCAGGCTGGGCTGGAACTCAGAAATCTGCCTGCCTCTGCCTCCCAAGTGCTGGGATTAAAGGCATGCGCCACCACCGCCCGGCTGATTGCCTCAATCATAAATAAGACAAGTCCGGGCTCCATAATGAGTTCTAGGATAGCTTGAATTGCAGAATGAAACCCTACATCAAACATGCATACACACACACACACACACACACACACACACACACACACACTAAATAAATAAATAAATAAATAAATAAATAAATACCAGTAAAACAAAAACAAGACTCTAGGAATTATAATAAGCTTTTATCTTTATATTAAGAAAGGATAACAAGTGAGGCCAATAATTATGAAATATTTTAAATCAATATTTTTAAAGTGAAATTACAAATCAGCCAATGACTTTACAATGAGGTCTGATTTCAACTGAATCTCAGCTAATGCCAAAGTCATCTCCGCATAGCTGCTGCCGTTTACCGTCTTGTTCAGGTGCTTTAATATCTTTTCTCTCTGAACTTCGCGCTTGTACTGACGGATTTTGGCCCTTCTTCCTGAAAAAGCTGGGGCCCTATTATCTGTTTTCCTTGTTCTGCAGTTAGAAACCCCTCCGCCTCTAACATAATCGAAGGCAGAAGTGGAAACAGAACAAAAGGTAACCAGTTCCGCCTCCAAAGTGGATGACAAATGATCAACTAAGAAATCCTCATTTTCAAACTTCAGATATTTGAAGGAACATATTTCAGGGAGAACTTTGATGAGATGGTCGAGACACTGGAACAAAACTCCTTGGCTCCTAAGATGAAAGACAAGAGTGATGTGACACAATTGTGACAACACACAAGTTTCATGCAAGAGGCTCTAGCAATCAATTAGTATTTATTCATAAGCGCAAAGATCAATAGAATCAAAATACATGCTTTCATTGATAACATATTAGTTATGTCAATGCATGTGTCCTATGCCAATTAACTTAGTAGCAATCAAGTTACTGGCCTGATTACGTATCATTTGCTCAGTAACAACAGCAGCATAGGATCTACTGAATATTCACTATAGACAAGGGGTAAATTGTAAAATAATTACTAGGTTCAAAAAACAAAAGACTAAAACAGAGACATTAATTTTCTATCCATTCCAGCAATACCAAGCCAATACAACATGTCTCAGCACAGAATTCTACAGAGATGTTTTTTTTTTTTTTTTTCGTTTTTTTTCAACACAGGGTCTCTCTGTGTAGCCCTGGCTGTCCTGAAACTCACTCTATAGACCAGGCTGGACTTAAACTTACAGAGGTCTGCTTGCATCTACCTCCCAAGTACTGGAATAAAGACATATACTGCCAACACCTGGCTTTGAGAGACTGTTATTAGACCACTCAGACACATGAACTTCTCCGAACTGGTTTGAATTGGGTGTGCATTACCTGCAATGTATTGTTAAAATTCCTTCAAATGCTGTTCTCTGCTCCCAGGAGAAGAGTGCTCCACAATTCCGTAGCTTTTTATAAAGGTAAATTTCTGTATAGTCTTGAACTCTTTCACATTTCATGTGTTTCAAGAGCCATACCTTCATAAAATTCGGGGCATGGGTAGGTGAGGTGACACAGAAGGGGTACTTGGGCAATACTCCAAGAAGTGAAAAAAGATCCTCCGTATGTTCTACAAGAAAAACACATCACAAGTGCTAGCCTTAAATTCTGCCTACCATCAACCGTTTTTCCAAATCTTCTGATTCAATTAAGCATACAACAACAAAAATTACCCCCTCAAATTACCTACCTATGGATTGCTTCTTTGGGAATGCCAGTAGGTGGTTCTTACTAAAAAGATCTTGTAGATTCAAATCAAGGTTGCCACAGAAAATATAGTCATGCACAGTACTTTTATGATTATCTCTGTCACTAACGTTTAGCAGCACAGTGCAACACAATTTGTTGAATACTAACAGTGGTGAAAGAGAAGTTATGGCAGTAATTATGTGTATAGATTCTGCCTTAGATGAGTGTCCACAAAAAGAGCTTTTCTCTTCCTTGATACCAGAAGTCAACTTCATTCTTTTGATCTCTGGTCCTGTTTCCTTTGGCATCAAGTAAGCTTCTGGAAAAGAATTCATACTCAAACTAATCACCTGACTTTGACACTTCACAAGATGAAAACTGGACCTGTTTCCTTGATCCATTATCAGTGATAAAGTCATCTCGTTAGATCTATGGGGAAAAAAAGAATTTGTTTTATTCTACATGTTCTTTTTTTAAAAAATCAAATAGAAGAGTAAATGTTTTCAAAAACAACAAAACAGATATTTTTCTCCTTCTCTTGGAAAAATCATTTCAAGGCAGAATATTTAAAGTATTGGGAGTTAAAAGCCTGTGACCTTAGTTATACGGACCACAGTCCTGGGCAGGCCTAATCCCACACCTAAGAGGAACTGGCCATAATAAACTAGGTGGGCTTGCTGTTTTTTTTTTTTAAATGGGGCCAGAGATAACATGAAGTTAGGTAGGGAGAGAAGTAGAAGTAGATCCAGGAGGAATTGAGGCAGGATGGTTAATATGATGAAAATACATTGTATGAAATCATCAAGGAATAAATAAAATATTAAAAATAAATGAGAAGAAACTAGTCATTTTTAAGTTCTAGTAATAATTTAGAATAAAATATCTTTAACATAAAATATGAAAATACTTGTCTTACACTCTCCCAAGTAATTGAAAATCTAACTTAAATATAGATTATTTATCTTTCAGAAGTTCTTTTCTAATTAATATTTCTCACAGTTTAGAACTATGATGTAGGTTTATTTAGGCATATTCTAACTCCATCAACATTATCAAGAAATGGTAACACACCCCAAAGAGAGAACCTGCATGGCCTGCAGAGGTATACTAAAAATTATGCAAAAACCTTTAAAGAAACAATTTATAATAATCATACTGTTGATGTTATGGTTCTTTGAGTATCATACACAGATTATACAATGAAGACAATGGTGATTTTGTTGGCATAATAGAGAACTAAGTTTTCAGCAAGGGGTGGGGGATGGAGATACAAGACTGGTAGTGATAAGAATATGCATATAAAGTTTTTAGTCCGAATTGAAAGTATCAGCATGGATTTCTACTGGGTTTTATTACTAAGAATAAGATTCCACAGTCAACTGGTCAACCAAAGATAGCACTTATACCGACACATAAAAAAAATGCCCAGAAACAATAATCCACCCAGGTCCCAACAGGCACCATGTTATGTCTGGGCTTTTATTTCTAACCACAAATCATAATATTTAAGGGTGTAAGTATATAACTACCGAAGAGCTTCTCTTTATAAGGTTATTCTGGCTTGTAAATCCCAAAGCATTCTTTCTTCCTGAAAGAAGAAGGCATCATCTTTGAAGTATACTCTTAACCTAAATTCAAACATCACTCTGGCTCAGCCTCTAGATCTAACTTCTGATTTAGTGGAAATAAAGGTGACAGGGAAACATGTAAAGGGACATTTACAGGATGAAAACAGCAAAGTCAGCCCACAGAACTTTATAGGGGTAAAGGCAGAGTTTCAAAATATACATTACAAGAAAAAAAACAACATTCATACTTAGGTTTGCAAAACTTGTATGTACCTAAGTCACCACATGAAACCAAAAGCCCAAACCCTGTATGGTCCATCACCTCAAACATCTTAGAAGTCAGTGAACAAGCAGGCATAGTGACACACACTTGGAACCCTGTAGCTGGGATGGCTGGGACATGAGGATGAAGAGTTTGAAGCCAGGCTGGGCAAAACAGGGTTCTAGATCAACTTAGGCTACAGAGTCAGATCTTGTCCCAGCAAACCAAAAGAAACTCACAAAAACAAGATTAAGTGGAAGCCTCCAATCACTAGGTAAGTTGCTTGGACTCCATTACCGTGAGGACAGTTGAATATACATACTAGCAGAGTCATCCCAACTTGTTCTTTCTCTGTGTGCACATTTGTGGTTCCCCAGTTTGGTGGAAACAGCAAGTTATTATTTTCCTATCCATGATTTCTAGCCCAAAGGAGAAAACTCCTCTATTATCAGAGACTTGTTATTTAACTAGAGACATAGCAAGTATGAACTGCAATGTCTCATACAAACCAAATTTCAAAAGCTTACAATGAAAACACATAGCTCATTTGTCCTGAGTACATGTTGAAATGAAACTTTGGGCAGAAGGGAGCCAATCAAATATTGAAATGAATTCTACTTGCTTTTATTCAATTTTTTAATAAGGCTACTAGAACAATTAAAATTGCACGTGCCTTATTTGACAGCTATTAGGCAGTGCTGGTACACAGCATCACTGTAGCATTATTACATTAAAATTGACTTACGGCTTCAAAGATGTGACTTTTGCGCCAACAACTAAGTCGTCATCTAGCACACGGCACCATGTCTGCTCTACAATATGTTCTGGCTCTGAACAATTTTCTGGTAAGTTTTCCTCAGGGGTAGGGACACTGTTTTCCTCTTCATCACAGAAAGGAACAAGACCTCCCTTAAAGAAAAATGTTAAAATAGATGACTACAAAAAATGCATTGAATAATCCAAAATGTATAGAAGGTAAATCAGTTTTGTAGCTTTATGGCTTGATGAAGCATGCCGGGCCTAAGAACCATAGACCACATCCTTCCGAAGATAGTCATGAATACAGCCCAATACATTTGTAGGTGATTACACCATATTGCAATGTCAATAGACTAGACACCACAGAGGCATTTTAAAATGAACTATAAATTGGCATAATAATAAATAATGAAAGTAATAAAATAACTTAAAAGTTATAGGCTACACATAACTTACTAAAATAAAATTCATGAAACAATTATATACTCAGGTCAAGAATCATGACCTGACTGGAAGTGGAATTATCCAATGTAGAGCCAGTGGGGCATAAAACTGGATTTTTAATAAAGTTTGATAATATATACCACAAGTATGGTGAAAACAATCCAATCTGTGACTTGCACTGAGCTCAAAATCTGAACTTCTGCATTAATAAAACTGACTAAATTATCCTTTTATGGGTAGTTTATAGAATTCTGCTGAAATTTTATCATTATTCTCCAGACCATTCTCAAGTCATTTCCATAAGCACAGGATTACAATTAGAAGAGCAATCACAGAGTTAGGAGAAATAACTGTATTACTTACTGAATCTACTACGTTGATGTCTAAATACCATCTGTGCATCAATACATTAAACCCTCCTAAGAACTACAGGAGCCTTTGCCAGTTGTAGTATTCTCTACATTTTTCAGATAAGACAAAAGAGCTAGAGAGGCTAAGTAACTTGCTTGAAGCCACACAGCTACAAAGTGGCAGAGCTGGCTTTGAACTGAAACAGAACTGATAAAATATTGGGCTCCTGAATCCAATGACTTTCAATATTATAAACATTGCTTTGTCACTCTTTTTTTTTTTTTTACCCAATGCGCAGTATTTTCTACTTTATTCTAATTTAAATAAAGTCTTTTACAAATCATACCTTATCAATTGATTAAATGATTAAAAAAAGAAATCATATGATTAACTTTACCTGCTCTAACTTCCCCTCCTCTTCACTTGGCACACTATCAACTTTCCCATACACGGAGTTTAAAAGAGCCTTCCAAGAGTTTGCAATAAATTTATCCTTAAATGAGATATGCTGCTTGAATTTGTTAAGAAAAATAAAAGAATTCTGTAAAAAAAAAAAAAAAAGGAAAGAAAGAAAAAGAAGAAAAAAATGTCACCCAAATTTCAACTGAAATAGCAAGTATCAAGAGTTCAGGAAGTACTTTTTCCAGATGAGGTCTGCAGAAAACACATGCAGAGAAAAGCTCTTTTGTTTATAGACTGTTACTCTCAGCAAAAGAGTTACTTTGTGTTCACACTAAGATTCCGGAAGTAACTGCTACAGAGTTTAGTCACCAAGCTGAGAATCTCCATACAGTAGTATCCATTTTATGGCTGAGTTAGTAACATGTACCACTCTGAATAAAACTGAGGCCTCGAAACAATGTTACATTTACAAAACAAAACAAGAAAATTCCTCTTTTTCTTTCCGAAATAGTTTGTTTCAAAAACAGTGTTCAGATGAGTAAAAACAGCATGGATAGTAAAATTTAATCTGAAGTTTGAAATTCTGTTCCTATACTTTTCACAACAAAAATTTAAAGGTAAGATATAATAATATTTATAATATGCTTTATTTGGTTTTGTTCTAGTACACTCTACTGACAAAAAAATCTGCTGAAAACTACTGAAGAAACTAACTTTGGCTCAGAACAGGGCATAGAGCAATACATTTCTTTTACTGTACAAGATTATTAGATTTTAGCTCTGAGGATGAAAAGAATTGTAGACTATATTTTGCTACTAAAACAGTCTTGCCATTGGGTTGACTGAAGTTGCTTTATTTAGATAGACATGTGAGACTGTTTAAATATTAATACAGCTTCCAATAAAATGGTTTTCTGTGTTTCAAAAACCTTTGGCTTCTTTCCTTTTGAACTAAACTTTTTTTTAAATCAATGACTGGAGGAGGGGAGACAGATTTACTTCTCTTACCTCATTACTAAGTGTGTAATGTGTCTAGTTAATATTTTGAAGCATCTCACACTGGCCTAGCTCTCCTGGTTTTGGACTGCTCATATTCCATTGCTCATATACTTGGTTACTTGCAATTTGGGTGGGAGATGTATCCGCACAAGGTGGGCTGACTGAAAATGGACCATTTGAAATTAACACTGGCCTCTATCATTTTTTTCTCTTGTCCCCTGTGCTCCAGCACAAAAATAGTAAAGCTCTAGTTTAAAATATTATGAAGCTTGGTTATTAAACCATAACTAAACCAAGCTCACTGTAAGAAATTTAATCAATATCAAAGTATTCCTCACCATCTTTTTGTAGACACATAATCCTGTAGCCAATAGATGGCTTACCTTTCCAGAATTTTCCCACATATGTTAAAAACTGTTTTCTTTCATCTCCTTTCAACCAGAAATCCAAACAAAAACCTAATATGGGAACAAACTACCCTACTTGACCCTGAGCCCTGCTTTAATATTCTTTATTGTGAACTCTACAGTCTTCATATGGCATAATTTGGAGTAGTTTCAAGTCTAAAAATGAAGTCAGAACCCACAAAACTTTATCCAAGTAAACGTATATAGTCTAGGAACTGCCTGGGAGGCCTGAACAATTTTTTTTCTTTCTAGGAGGCAAAACTTCCCTCTAAGAGACATGCTATGACATACTACTGATCATATATACCAGGATGCTTCCAAAACTGGGCTTCTTTTTATTTTCATTCATAGAGCTTGTAAACCCTACTAAATCCTAGAACAAAAGCTTATCGTTTCTAGACAAATACTTATATGCAGCATCACAATAGTTGGTGTTATTATTTTTGAGACAGGTCTTGCTGTGTTGCCTTGTCTGTCCTTCAGACTGTGTATAGATAAAGTTAAACTTAAACTAACAATTACCTTGTCTCACCTTTTTAAGTGCTAAAATCACAGGCCTGAAACATGACAATCTACCTTCATAGAATTAATCATTTTTTACAGTAGTACCCCAAACACAGAATTCTCTAAAATACCCCTTTTGTCTAAATGCAGAGTTGCTTAATCCTGCAAGCACATTCCTTTCAATACTATGTGCTTCAGTTAGAACTCATTAAGGAAAAAACAGAGGTAATCAGGGAACAGAAACACTAACGTCTAATTGGGCTTCCAGTGCTGGAAGCACCAAATAATAATTTTCATGCTCCTCTTCAGCCAAAGGGTCTTCATAGCAATCCAGTGGTTTGGTCTAATGACAGAAAACATCAACACAAATTGTGAAATAAATTGAAAATTCAGAGGATCAAAAAAATATAAGCCATATTTACCCAAAGGACAGTTCTTCATGAAAAAGAAATAATGTATTTTCAACATCTGGTAATTAGGCAAGTATCACTATGGTCCCTACTGTTACCACCTCAAATTTGTATACTGTGTCACAAAGTATCAGCTCATTACTTTCTAGGAAACCCTAGAGCAAAGAATACTTATCTTCATTGTACAAACATAAAAACATTTGGAGAGATTCCCATTCTGCTTAGATCTGAAACTTCGGGGAAAATAATCCATCTTATGATAAAGGTTTCAAGGTTGCTTCATCTCTTTCTTGTACTTTAAAGCATTTATGGCATTTAACCCATTTGTTTACTTTTGGGGGAAATAAACATGGTTTACAGCATGTGTGCTGGCATCATGTATGTGGAGGTCAGAGGACAACCTGTGGAAATCTGTTTTCTTCTGCTATGTGGTTTCCAGGCATACAACTCTGGTCACCAGGCTTGGCAACCAGTGCCCACAGGATGAAGCCATCTCGCTGTCACTCTTTTCCTCTTTTTAGAAGGAGTTTCATGATCTTTTATTCCTTCATCATTGCAATACTGCTTACTGGTACAAAATGATATTTTAGAAGCAAAAATAAAGTTCACTTAGAGCACAACTGACATTTGAGTGACAATTAGCTATGTCGTAATATAAGTTTATATAAAAAACATGGTCAATTTATAGAACATTTGTTGAGAAGGATAACATATAAAGGATTCACTAGATATAATTTTAGAATTTTAAAGTATGAAATCATGATTTCAATAGAGGAGCAACCATTTAAGTACTAAAATGACTCTCTATAATATATATACATATATATTAGATGTATAACATATTTAGTATATTAAAATAAATGATATAAAATATATATTATATCTGTACCTATATACATATACTAAAGACCGTACTACATAAACTACAGAACTTACTGAATACCACATTTTGACAAAATCTGTTATTGTAAATGAGGTCAGCTGATCTGCATCCAGAGAGTCCTCAAAAACGACCAGGACTTGTTCAGTTCCAACTCCAGCAAAGTCATTTACCAGTACCAAGCTAAGTTGTTCCCACTTAGCAACAACCTGAAAGAAAGGCAGCATCACAGGAAGAATACAGAAAAAAAAAATGTAAACCAACTCGGAAGTCTTTTTGTTCCATGCAGTTTTAAACGGTTAACTTCATACTTACAAGTGACTGATGCAAGTGGCAATATAAAAGCTAAAGATAAGCTAGTCTAGGATCCAAAACCAGATACTGAGATATTTATATCATATTTTATTAAAGCTTATCTAGATTCTTTTATTGTTCTAATTTCTATATCAAAAATCTTATGATCGGTGTACAAATTCAAACACTTCCCATAACTAAAACTTCGAGAAGCCTAGCATTTAGCATGAGTGAAACTCTAGTAATGAGGAGTCTTTTCTACAGCATGGCTAATTTAAGGATGACCTATTTCCCATAAGCCTCAGTGGATATGCTGTTTACAATCAGACCAGTTACCCATGGAATTCAGTAGTCTGGTTAACTGAAAGGTGAACTTAACAGCTTAACCCCAGTGGGGATGGAGGAGGCATTGTTATTTATCAGGGAAAAAAAGGGAAATGAATGGATCCTTAACAGCAGGACACCTAGAAGCATTCTACCCAAATCTAAAGATCTGTTACATTTATAATAGAATAGGATACATAGAGTTTTAAAGGTCCACAGAGCTAAAGGCTTTTTAACACAAGTATCAGATCATCTCCCTTAGGCAGAAGAGTTCAACTTCCCACTCAGAATCCAAGGAACATAGACGTGTTACCTAGATGACACAGGAAGGTAGCTTATGCTTCAGAAGAATGTAAATAAGGCACTTCAATCTGCATAATGAAATAGCCACCCTGCTCCTACAATAATTGTGTGGAAAATCTTCACACAATTCTGGGGCCCTAATGCACTACAGAAAGGAGACATGGACAATCAAAATTTGTTTTGTGTGCTCAGCTCATGTGTAGGCAGTCACGTTAGTGAGAGTTTATGGGTGTAGATCCTGACATTCCTGGGACTCCTAGGCCATTTAAACATCAAAGAACTACCTATGCATGTACATGTATATTTGTACTGAATCTTTCAACCACCGCTACTTAATACAAATATAATTAAACCAAAAATGGGAAGCACACATATAATTTTAAACTTTCAGTAAAAAGGTAAAGGTAATTTTAATATAGTCACCTCTCAGTGGAAGCGGAAGATTGGCTCCTAAACTCTCTGTAGGTTAAAAAAAAAAATCTGTGGATATTTATTGGTATAGTATTTGTATGTAATTTACAGCCAAGCATGGTGGTGCACGACTTTAATCCCAGCACTCAGGAGGCAGAGGTAAGTGGATATCAGAGTTAAAGGCCAGCCCTGTCTGCTAAGTGTGTTCCAGGACAGCCAGGCATATATAGAGAAACTCTGCCTCAAAAAAGTCAACAATAATAATAATACTCACATTCTGCCATGTACTATAAAACATACCTACATTATTTAAAATGTCAAATACAATAAAAGCTTAACATTACAGTGGTTATACTGTACTAGTTAGGGAATAAGGACAAGGAAAGAGTTTATACATATTCAATAAAACCCCAGTTTGTGTCAAATATTTCAAATCTGCAGTTGGCAGAATCAATGTACGTAGAATACTTAGATATGGAGGGCTGATTATTTAACCCAGTATATCCAGAACGTCACCATATCAACTCAATATAAGCAATTAAAAATCACAAACTTTTACTGCAATTTTACTAAATCTTTTTTTCAAAGACATTGTATTAGTTCAGCCTTGGTTTCCCCACGGTTGAGATGTGACACCATACGTGGCCCTTTACTAAATCTAAAATCTCAGGTTTGATTTCATATTTTAATACATTTTAATTCAGAGCACTCACATTTCAAATACTCAATAACTCCATAGAGCTAGTGGCTAAATTAGACAGTACAACTACAAAGCATATGAATCTTCTATTGAAAATACAAATATCTGTGCATACCTGACAATGGGCTCAAATTTGAAATGTTCACTAAACAGATTCTTGTCAAAACTTGCAGAGACAGTTTCCACTTGAGAGAAAGCCTAAGAGAAAATGTAGTCCTATCACTGAATTAAATACCTCTGGGGCTTTTATGAAGGGCTTGTCTGGGAGCAAATAAAATATTTGATGACTTAGATTTTCATAATTTACTTGAATTTATGCTCATTTGCATTTTTGTAAGCTATCTCAATTCCTTTGTGGAATAAAGTAGAATGAACAGAGTCATGGTTAACACACACAAAAAAGATTCTATATGGGAACAAAACTACTATGAAAGATATAATTTTATTACTTAATAAAATATTCATTCTATTATCTAAAACCTCTCACAGAAGGCCATAAATAGTAAAGGCTCAGAATTCAATATTAGCAAATGTTACATTCTATTTTAAATCCCACCATATGTATCGATTTGCCTTAACTGCTAAGTATAATTGTTCAAATATAATTACTGTACTTTCATTAACTGAGGCATTCCAATATGGTTACATTAATAAAAATTATAAATAGTTACAATAAGACAAACAAATATAAATTATACACTTATGCTTCCAAATTCAAAGCCTTTATGACTTCAAACACCAAGGCCCAAAACCAATATCAGGTAGGAATACAAATAACTTTAAGAAACAAATAAAAAACAAACAAACACCAAAAAATGGGCTGGAGAGATGGCTCAGCGATTAAGAGCCCTGACTGTTCTTCAAGAGGTCCTGAGCTCAATTCCTAGCAACCACATGGTGGCTCACAACCATCTATAATGGGATCGGATACCCTCTTCTAGTGTGTCTGAAAACAGCTACAATATACTCCTATACATTGAAAAAAATTGAAAAACGTAAAACAAATGAACCACCTACAAAAACTAATGATTCAAAACTGACTAACAAAACAAAAAGAAAGTCTAAAAATGGTTGAGCATGATGGTAACATGGGCTGTAAACCTAAGACTCAGGAGGCCAAGAAAGGAGAATGGAAAATGTAAAGCCAGCCTGAACTGTGCATATATATTTAGACCCAGTTCTGTTTCGAAAACAAAAAACAAAACAAACAAAAAACACACAAGAAAAGTCCACATAAGAAAAGTAAAGCCCAAGATTGCCAACTGAAATATTAGAAGACTGAGACTAAGCCCCCATACCTTAAATTTCTTTTCTGAAACTGCACAAGCCTTGGACGGGAATGACACGATGAAAAATCGGTTTCTTTTCCCTGCATCTAGAATTTGAACTGTACGGGGATCTAGAAATGGAAGCTGACATGCTCTTACAGGAATGCCATTCTGGAACAAAATGAGCTGATTCTTTCGTGTCAGAGCAATCAGAGACATTCTTAACTGGCTGTCCACCATCTCAGCTGCACAGACATGCACGTGACTTACTACACTACTGTAAGCAAGAGGGATCAGGTAACTATTGCTTAACATTTCTTGACTTTTAAGAGCATATGCATAAAGGATAGAATTGGAAAATTCATAATCTGATTCTGAAAGCTTGTGGGTACATTCCTCAGATGGTTCTGCTAGCCCCAAGAAACCTACGCCAAAATTTTCAATCTCACCTATCCACTCAATAGAGGAAAGCTTAACTGATATATTAGTAACTTTCCCAATTTCAGAAGAGATATAGAAGAATTGGTTGAGATCCTGCCAAAAAACTATAGGGCCATCAAAGATCTTTGTGTTCTCATCCAATGCATGGTTTAGTTCAAAACTCAAAAGTTTTTCCAGTTTGTTGAGATTGTGAAGAAACAGTATATAATATTTGAAAGCTTTACTATTATATTTTCTACATTGTATCAAAATGCAAGGAAGGTGAACTCTAGTTCTGAAATCTGACACACAGTAACAACACAGAATTTTTAAATGAGAATCTTTTTCATTGAGGTTTAAAGAAACAGTGGATATCACAAGGAATGTACTAGTTTCTCTGTCAAATATCATCCTTTTGACACATAAGACAGATGGATCTGTGGGCATTTCTAAATCTGCAAACTCGCCTCCGGACAACTGAAAAACAAGGATTTCCCCATTATAGCACAAGAACTTTGCTTGCTCATTAAATGGCATCGCTTGTTTGCCAGCCACTGTAATTCATCAAGTCTCTGTGTTGATCCAGTTCCAAATGCAAATGGATTCCAGTTGAGGCCTTTAATCCTAAAGATAAAAAAAAGAGAGAGAGACAAAATAGAACAGGCACAGTAGAAAAACAAATTTTGTTAGAAACTTCCTCATCATATGCTTCATAATAGACCTTGGTTGACCTTAGCCTCATAAGTCTCCGAACTCTGCTTCTGAAGTGCAGGAATCTCAGGTATGTATCATGCACCTGGTGACCATGTCATACCTACTCAAAAGAAAATTCTAAGTCTGAATAACTAAGAGAAGATACTTGAATGTGTGATCATCAGGCAAAGCTTTATTTAGATGTTCTATTTAAAATACCTTCTGTCAGAGAAATGGGTAAAGGTGCTAGCTGTGCAAGCCTGAACAAATAGGAGGGGCAGAGTTCACTTAGTAAAAAAACAAAAACTAAAACAAAAACCCTGATGTAGTGATGTGCCTACAACCACTGCACTCCTTTCCTGAGACAGAGACAGAGCCTCCTGAAAGCCCACAAGAATAAAGTTGGAATATGCAAAGCAGCAGCAGAAACTAGAAAGACTCTGCCTCAGCAGGGTAGAAGGTATGAATATGAACAACTCCAGAAAAGTATCCTGTGACATTCATATGAGTGCCATGGACACACACACACACACACACACACACACACACACACACATGCAATTAATAACTAATTTACAAAAGAGAGAGATGACTACAGAATTTAATGTGGCAATGAACTGAAATGTGTATCTTTGGCAATTACATTTCCAACCTGGCCCCAGAGAAATGGACCAAAAATGAAACAATACTACTACCTGGAAATATAGCCTGCACTCCTATTTGCAATATAAAAATTGAAAATTTGAATGATTACCAGTAAGAAAATAAACAGATGGCATATCACACTACAGTTAAAAGAAATGCAATCCTTATCATGATGGTTGAATTTTAGTAAAGAACATAGGTATCAAAGTAGGGAAATGGGAGTCGAGGGAAACTTTTAGTTTCTCAAGTATTTTTATGAAAGTTTTTAAACAAGTTTTAAACAGTGTTCAATTTTTCCCATCAAAATGTAAATATTGAAAATGCGGTGGGGAAAGATGCTAAATGCCTTTTGAAGGTGAACCAGTCACAGATGAGAGACATATGAGGTAAGAGCTGCTGAGGATTGAACTTCCGATCTCCAGCATGCACTGTACCAGTGAGCTACATCCTCAGTCCCTAGGAAAACGTTTTCTACAATTTACACTACAAGTAGTCTTCAGTGTCAGTCAATTGTACAGGAAGGCGGCATTGTTATGTTCAACTAAACCACCAAAGCTAATCAAGTTTGTCCTAGCACTCTATAAATCTAAGCTTTTACCAGCCTTGGCAGTGTTTGCATTTTACCTTGGATATGTATTGTGACTTGTTCTGCAAGTTTGGCAGCATCCTTGACTTTTACCCATTAGAAGTCAGACACACTCCTGTTCTCGAGCTGTGACAACCACAAATGTCACTTACCACTTACATGGCAGAAACACGAGTCCTACCCCCACCTCGTTAAGAAAAAGTACCTCAAAATAACATCTTTCCTTTTAACTTTCTACAACCACTTGAACTCAGAGCTCAAAGACACTTGCCTTGTGAGCGTCTCACAGTCCACAACTGTGGTGGTTATATACCTGTAATTTTGATCAGAGACAGACACAGGAAACTCACGTCTGAGAGTGGAGGCCAACCTAGGCTACAAAGTTGCAGGTCTGCCAGCACTATAAAGCGAAACACTACTGCAAAAAGCCTTAACAGAAAGAGTCGCCGAATATAGCGAATACTCACAATGCAAATTATCTGCGACGGGTCAGGAGTTAAAACCAAACCAAACCAGTTCTCCAAGGCAGCCAAATCGCCACGTTCCAGATGCACCAAGTGACTCCAAACCTCCCGCCCGCGCATTGCACGCTGGGACAACCAGCCCAATAGTTGCAAGAAAAACTCAGGCGGCAAAGCCTGCTGGAGGTGGTTGCCAGAGGCGACCTGGGAGGGGCGGGGCCTCCGAGTGGTTGAAGCAAATGGCCAGCTGAGTTGTAGGGGTTGAGCTTCAGGGAAAGCATCAGAGTGCTCCAGGCTACTTGGGGCGGGACAGCAGTGCCAGGAGGCCGTCTGAAGGCGGGGTTTTTCCTTAGAGAAGCAAGTGGGAGCCCAGCAGAGCATGTGTTCCCGCCTCTGCCCCCGACAACACTATGGGATTGGACAGTGTAAAGGCACTTCCTTCTACGTTCCGGTGTCACGCGACCCCCCTCCCCCTCCCTCCCTTCTTGGTCTACCTTTGGGCTGGGCTGGCTGGTGATGAGGCACTTGGCTGCCGGCTGTGGAAGGAGCGACGGCTACGACTACAATCGATTCCGCGACTGTGACCATGGCCGAGGTGAGCAGCACCGCGTCACTGCTGGGGCCATGGGCCTGAAAGACAGCTTCCAGGCCCAGGGCCCGTGCGCTCTGGTGCAGGTGAGCTGTGTTGGGAGTGTTCTGGGTAAAAACCATAAGCATCTAAGGTTTTGTTGTGTCTCCTATCCAGAATAACGCTCAGAATAAAGCCAAGCTAATCTCTGAGACCCGGCGGAGATTCGAAGCTGAGTATGTGACAGGTGAGCATGCTTTCGGTGACTTAAAGTGGGGTGTGCAGTGAGCATTTCCAACTTTTCCTGGGGTGGTTGTGGGTGGTTTTGCCGGGAGATGTTAAGAGACCTTTTTAACCTTCACTGGAAAGATGCTGTACATGTTTCAAGGGTTTTGCCATACTATGTGCGCTGCTTCACTTGGGCAGATGGTGTGCTTGCTTCTTCCTTAAACTGTTAGTGTAAGTTAAAAACTGTTAGTGTAAGTTAGAAACCAGAATGTCTAGCGTCTCCTTATGTTCATGGGCCTGGCAGGCTATTTGGCCAATGACATGGGTGACACTGTGCTGCAGTTCATGGCTCTTTTGCTGGTCTTTCACCAGAAAACGAACCTGGAAACTGCGATTGTACTGTTGCCATATACTTTGTACATAATTTGGTAATCCAGTTCCTTTTATTGTGCTTAATTCCGCTTCTTAAAACCAAAAGTGCTACTCACAAGTTAGCTCTTCCCACTCTGTACTTGAAAGTTTCTGTGAGTGCAGAACTGGTTTATTGGTTGAACATGCTGTTCAATGTCATAGATACTTGAGTTGTCAAGTACTTAATCTGATGACTTAGTGCTGGTCCAGTGTTTTTAAACAGTTAGAATAAGTTATAAACACAGAATTTAAAAGACTCAAGTTGCTTGCTGTCTGCCTTGATTGATGCTAACTTAGTAGCCCCCGTCTACAAAATAGCTTACTTCCATGTTTTGAGTTCCTGTTTCCATATCTGTGAAATGCAAATAAGGTTAGAGGATTAAGTGAAGAAACATGTATCAGATCAGCAAGTGTAGAACTAAAAGCCAGTGGGTGGTCAATGTAGATTTTGCCTCAGTCATTCCGGTTACTGTGGAAAGAATTAAACTGTTGTATTTTGATTGTAGTGTTTAGAAGAAGAGTCATACACCTTTATACGGTTCTGTATGATACATCAGTTCATGACCTAGAACAAATAAGTAAATCTGGCCAGTAAATCTTTTCATGCCTCCTAGCCAATTTTCTTCATGCACCAAACTTTGTACCAGAGAGTTGCAAAAGCACTCCATTCACTTTTAGCACAGAGGTCTTATTCATGTCTGTTATGGTAGCTAGTTACAGTAAAGAGGCACTTCTAAAATAACTTTCTATAGGCGTAGACTTCATCACTATGTGGTTTATAGTAAGTTGAGATCTAACTCAGAACTAATGAATTGGTGATTCTATAATAGTCATTTATTTATGCTCAAGGGAACAAGCAGAAAATAGATAAATTATACAATCTCCAAGGTCCTAAAGGTCATCTTGATTCAACTGTCTCATCTTTAAATGAAGGAAGTGATATGTAGTAAGATTAAGCAATGTCCTCAGAATCTCTGGTGTTAAACTCTTAGGTTGGCTTGCTACTCAAGCCTTTTGCATTTCAACTTTAGTAATCTTTCAGCAACATTGTGATGTCAAATTAGATCATGTCACTCCTCAGCTTGAAACCCTTCAGTGTCTTCCCACTGGATTATATTTAGAATAAAGTCCCAGTTCTTCTCTGTGGCCTACAAATGGGAAACCATATGTCTTGTAGCTCCTAGCTACCTGTTACTTCCTTACCTGTTATTTTTCTCATTGCTTAGTGTAGATTTGAGCACTCCCTGCATTAAGGAACATACAAAGAGCAACCCAGTACACACACACACACACACACACACACACAAAGCAAAACCTGAATATTTTGTCTAAAACCATGTAGCTGATGTCTTTTCTATCTGACTTCCTTTTTTTTTAAAGTGCAGGGACCTACAAAGTTCACATCACAATCCAAAAACATCACCCACAGTTGGAAAAATATAAACACACTGCCTCATTTGTGTGCTTCAAACAGAATGAGTCTGTTTGTATCTTGGGACATTTCCATTTCTCTTTGCCTGAAATGTTTTTCTCCAGTTAGTATGTAAAGCTAAGTCTTTTTTTCTTTTGTCTTTTCACAATGTAAATGTATCCAAGAGGCCTTCGCTGGTTATTAAGTAGCTTCCTGCCCTGCTTACTTTCCCCCCTACCCTGTAATTGTCTGATTTGTTTATTGTTCTTTTCCTCCCTTAGATAATGGATGGGTTTGGTTAGTAGCAGCCTATAGAAGTTGGAGGAGGAAGCTTTGTGTTTATATCACTCCTCAATTCCTTGCATAGTGCTCAGTACCTACTCTTTAAATTAATATAGCACTACATAAAGATATGCATTAGAAGACCATTGGAAGAATTGACATTTTAAATTAAGGACTATCTCTAACCAGCTCCCCTTACCTACCAAAAGTCTGGCAAAAAAATCAACCAACAACAACAACAACAACAAAAAAAAACAGCCTTCATGATGTAAAGACAATTCATCTTGTAAAGACAAGCATATTTTTCAGAATCAGGCACTATGTATGGCATTAAATATTGGGATGATTTTACCCTTAAATATCCACACTGAGGTATAGGTGAACTGGTATGTGAGTTATCGCCACAGCAGTTGTAACTGTTAAAGACTTCTATTGGCAAGGAAATTAGAAGCCAGGAAAGGCCTTCCTTACCTGAAAGTTGCATTTGTACTCTGAAATATGATAAGGCTTTTTAATTTATATGTTGTCTCCCTTATAAGTTTGGTTTATAGAAATTAACTTTGGTAAAGCTGATGGGGTTCATTCCTGTATATAATCCTAGAATTTAAGAGGCTGGGGGAGGAGGGCATTTAAGTTCCAAGGTAGCACCGTCTGTGATAGTGAGTTCCAGGTAAGCATGAACTAAAAGTGAAATCCTTATTTCAAACATATAAATATATAAATAGATAGATAGATACATAGAATAAGAAAAAGTAACTTTGTATTTAAAACATTCACTTCTTTTGCAGTCTCTATTTTTATTAGTAATATTTTGTTTCATAAAAGGTTTAAAGCAAACAAGCCATAATGATGTTTTTCCTAAATAAAAGTCTTTATTTTCCACAAGGATATCTCTTCACACATTCAGTTGAAAACAGGTTCTTGGGACTCCCAAGCTCATTTTTTTTTTCATGTCTGTGGAATATATTACCAAATATGGAAAGATTTTTTTTGAGCAGACCTAAAGAAGAAAATACAGGTTCATAATTACTTTTCTCCTTCATTGTTACTGTGAGAAATTCCATGCTGAGTCTCAAATGAGAAACATTTTCTATTCTTTCTACATTCTCTTTGTGACAATAATTTATTCGGTTCTGAAAGTACTCATTATCTGCTTAATTCTATAAAGCCGTTTGTCAGTATTAGAGAAAGTTGAAAGATAGAGCCATTTTTCTAACTTGTATAATCTAGTGAAAGTATTCGAACAAAGACAATCTGCTAAATAAGGTGAACTCTATTACAAGAAATAAGAACCAAAGAAGTCCCTTGGCATGCCAAGTGTACACCTGTAATCCTAGAAAGTGGGAGGATCGGGAGTTCAAAGAGGTTAATTATCCTTGACTACTTAGTGATTTGCACTCCAGCCTAAGATCCATGAAACCTTTTCTCAAAGACCTTCTTTGAGGAGTGCTAAGGAGAGATATCTCTTGGTGATCAGGTTAGTACTGAGTTAGAAGCAACTCATGGAAAAGCTTGGCAGCTCCCAAACTGAAGAAAAACTTGCTCTAAAACACGGTGCTATTGGGAAATGGCAGAATCTTTAAGAGCTGTTCACTAAGTAAGGGAGTCTTAGATTACTGGGCATGATGCCTTTAAAAGTGATTGTGGTACCCTGGTTGCTTCCTTTTCCTGTGGCTCCCCTGGCTGTGATGTTCACAGTTTGGGCCTGCTACATGCCTACTGCCTTATATCCCTCTTCATCCCAGGTCCAACGGCATCTAGGCCAATTGACCACAAACCAATCGACTAACCCTCTGAGACAAAATAAACCTTTACTCTCTTGATCTCAGGTACTTATTATGATGACAGGAAGCTGACTAACCCAGGTGTTATTTCTTAGGAACTAGGCAGAACTTGGCCAGGTAGAGAAGGCCATCTAGGTGGGTCAAAGAGTCTGAGGAAAGGCACTGAGGTGAAAAGGTATGCAGCTCATTAAGGAAACAATAGGAACTGGAGAGATGGCTCAGCAGTTAAGAGCACTGAGTGCTCTTCCAGGAGGTCCTGTGTTCAATTCCCAGCAACCACATGGTGGTTCACAACCATCTGTAATGGGATGCAATGCCCTCTTCTAGTGTGTCTGAAGACAGCTGCAGTGTACTCATATAAATAAAAATAAATAAATCTTTACCAAACAAAGGAAGCAATAGGAAGCTTGCTATAGTAAGCCTTGAAGAGAGGTGCGCACATGGATGAAAACAGTAGAAATATAGTGTAGGGGACCTTGGATATCTGGGTGATGTGTTTGTACTCACAACATGTGAAGAGGCAACGGAGCCCAAGGAGTTTGTCTGATTTTTTTATGGGCATACGAATCTATTTAAATGAATTTAGTTGATAGCAGAAAAATCAAAAGCCTTCATACCATCTAAAAATAGTTCTACCAATACTAGATAGATTTTTTTCCTAATCTTTTGTCTATATGTTTGTGAAAGTAAAGTTAAATGACCATCCTGTTTATGACTTGTATGTTACATTTTCATTAGGACATCATTGTCTATTTTTAATATTTGGATCTTTAATAAAAGTCAGTTACCATTTAACTTAGATAATCACTTTTTGGACACTTTAGATTGCTTCCATGTTTCTGTTAGTACAACTTTACAAAGCAGTTAAAGTGACTTCCTTTGGATTCATGTCTTGAAATCAAATTATTGGGTTCACAAACAAATACTCAGGACTCATTTGATAATCTATCAAACGTCCATCCTATAAGTCATATAAGCTGCAAGAGTTCATTGCTACTGCCCCTGTAGACTGCTTGTCTAACCACACTTGATCCACATTTGGTGACATAATTCCTTAACTGATAGTTATTTTAGTTTGCATTTGATTTCTAGTTTGCCTAAACTTCTTTTCATATGCTTATATTCATTTATATACTTTTTAAAAAGTTTATTACTGATTGGGCAGGTTTTTATTTTTATGTATTCAGAATCACCCATTGTTTTGTGGTTTCTTCTTCTACTTCTATTTAACTTGAATGCTCTCACCCAGGGACGATTCTACTCTTTGAATTTTTATTTTGTTTTAATTGAATGCTGGTGGCTTTAATGGACATAATTGTCTGAAGCATGAAAGGATGGGCAGCCATATGCTTCCTATTCAGCCAAAGGTCCAGATCCACTGTCTCCGCTGCTTTCCATGAACGGTGACTTTTGAGAGACACCTTTTTTTGCACTTTGGTCTTGCTCATTCTCTTGCTTTGTAGTAGACTGAGGACTTTCCTCCATCAACACTTTATTAGATTTTTGTCCCTTTTTTAAAACCTTAATATAAAGGCTAAAGACAGTTTTTGAAAAGGATCGATTTTTATCCTTATGATAGACCTAAAATTACCAAGCTTGAGTTGTAAACTTAGATGAGAATAAAAAATTGATAGACCTGCTTACATTTTAATCTTCAGTCTCAGTAATAACTCTTTACATTGCCTAGCAATATTCTTTTATCTTTCTGAGGGTTTTTATATTCACTTTACTTCCTGATCACTGTCTCCCCTTTCTGGTCACTCCCTCCCATAATCCCTCATCCTACCCCTCCCTTTCTCCTCCCTGAGGGTAGAGGCTCTCCTGGGTATCCCCCTTCCCTGGCACTGTCCTCTGAGTGACTCCACCCAGCAGCAGACTCAGACAGATGCAGACACCCACAGCCAAACAGTGGATGTAGTCTGGGGACTTTTATGGATGAGCTAGGGGAAGGATTGAAGGCTCTGAAGGGGATAGGAACTCCGTCGAACAACAAAATCTGCTACCCTGGACCCTTGGGTCTCTTAGAGTCTGAACCACCAACCAAAGAGCATACACAGGCTGGACCTAGACCCTGGCACATATGTAGCAGATATGCAGCTCACTCTTCATTTGGGTTTGTGTGGGTTTTAAAAAATTCATGTATCTATGTCATTTATCCCTATTCAATTTTTAATGTTTAGTAACATTTTCAGGTTTAAACCACCTGATACTGAAAAAGTGTCACTTCTAGAGTGATGATTTTTGTTTGAGTCACAGTTATTTTAGGAGCTTGGACAAGACGAGTACAGTATGCTTATCTAATTTGCAGTGTACTCTTCAGATTTTTTTGTGGTCCTAGAGAGCCCAGGCCCTCACTCAGGCTAGACAAGTGCTGTACCAGTAAACTTAACATGTGCTCTTGATAATGGGGTACACGAGAGTTTTTTTATTACTGAAAATTTAATCTCTTAACAATAATTCTGATTTGTAAGTGTTTTAGTTTCTTTCTATTACTATAATAAAACACCCTGACCAAAAGACAACAAAGGGAAAAAACAGATTTATTTCACTTACAATCCAATGTTATGGGCAAATAGAGAGGGAAACCTCAAATAGCAAGTCATATTACATTTACAAACAAGAGAGAAATGAGGCCAGGCGTTGGTGGCGCACGCCTTTAATCCCAGTACTTGGGAGGCACAGGCAGGCGGATTTCTGAGTTCGAGGCCAGCCTGGTCTACAACGTGAGTTCCAGGACAGCCAGGACTACACAGAGAAACCCTGTCTCGGAAAACGAGAGAGAGAGAGAGAGAGAGAGAGAGAGAGAGAGAGAGAGAGAGAGAGAGAGAGAGAGAGAGAAAGAAATGTATGCATACAGGCTTATTTGCTTGTTGCTCAGTTCCTCTACTCTTACATAGTTCTGGACTCCTTGCCAAGGGAATAGTGCCACCTACAGTGGTCTGTACATTGCCATATCAATTAACTTAATTAAGACAGTCCTCCACAAACATGCCACAGTCTAACCCATGTAGAGAGTTCCTCTTCGAGACTCTACCTAGATGATTCTAGTTTGTATTAAGATGACAATGAAAGCTAATCATAATAAAGTATCTAGAAGAACCAAGTATGATAGTTCAAGTCTCTTATCTCAGCACTTGAGGTGAAGATCAGAGGTTGAAGGCTAGCCTCAGCTTCATATTGAATCTGAGGCCATCTTGAGATGAATCCCTGTCTCAAAATAAATTAAAACTAGAAACAACAACAAAAGATTCCTAGAACATTAAATGGAATAATAAGAATCCCCAAAGGGCTTTTCATCTTCTTTCACTCTTTTACAAAGAATGAAAGGATATAAATTTGTTACATTTCACTAAACAATGTTGCAAATTTTATGTTCATTGTAGAACTTGTTATTTATATTATTAACTTTTTCTAATTGGCATTGGTTATTTTTTTATTATACTGCTGTGAACAAGGTGGTCAAAAACTCAAAAGCTAATTAAAAACACTAAGTTCCCGAAATTATAAAGGAAACAAGAAATCCATACACATGTGAAAGAATCTATTCCAGTAAATTTCTTTCACAACTAGACCAAAGTACACTTAAGCACTTAAGATTTTAGATTTTAACACCAAGTGAACAAACTTGATTGTTAGACATGCATGTGTATGACTAGATTTGTGTGCGTGAGTGCATGTGTGTGTGTGTGTTTATGTGTATACGTTTTTGTACCCAACAAACAGAAAATAGATACCTTTAAAATATATCTTTCTACTTTTGGCACATTTGCAAACACTTATCATGTGATCAATAATAAAAGAAGTCTCAGAAAATCTAAAGCAGCTAGATCCTAAAGACCAGGTTCTCACATCATTAGGCAATTATATTTGGAGTGATAATAAACAGGTATTTAAAAATAAATTGAATTTTAGGAAGCCAAAACAACATATCTCTCTGGATTTAATAACGTAGCAACAATGTGTGTAATTCTGACTTCTGCTACATAACCCGTAGTTTAATGAGGGTATCACAATGGAAATTACAAAAAAAAAAAAAAAAAAAGTTAAAACTAATAGAAAACTTATATGGAAAGCTCAGGAATAATTTTAGTTGAAGTTGGTAAGCTAGATTTTGTTTGTTTGTTTGTTTGTTTAACTCTGGGATCTTTGTTGGCTAGGTATCTGATAACTTTATTTTCTGTAAATTTTTAACTGTTCAAAAGGGCAAGAACCATGTAATCTATTATTGAAGATCTGGGTTCTAAGGAATGTCGGGGTTGGTGGGGACCAGACTTTCATGGAGATAATCATCCTATATCAAAAATGTAATGTGTGCATCTATTGTTGGTAAGGATTGGGAGGGTCAGGAAATGACTTTCCAAACTCTCTGACCGCTTGGAGCTCAGCAGAGTAGGTCACTGTTAGCCCTGTTCACCTCATGCCTTCTCCTTCATTACACAGGGACTCCGCAGGTGTGATTTAAGGAGCTGTTCCCTTAAAAATGAGTGCTTCCTGCTCAGTTTTCATGAACAGTATTTCCATATGGTGTGTGTTTGTGTGTGTGTGTGTATGTATGTATGTATGTGTGTGTTGGAGATTGAATTCAAGGCTTCACACATGCTAGGCTAGCACACTGCCATTCTTTTTTCAGTATTTAGTTTGAAAAAGTTTCTTATTCAGTTTCCTGGCTGTCCATGAATTCAGTGTGTAGCTGGTGTAGGTCTTGGACTTGTGATCTTTCTACCTTGGCTTCCTGAGTAACTGGAATTACAGGCTTGTGTTGCCAGACCTGGATTTTTAATGAAATGGGCCCCACAGTCTCCCATTTGACTTGGGCTAAGAAGAACAAACACAAGACTGTACACAATTAGCCCACAAGGAAGCCTGGACACAGTCCATAATATGGAGGAATGGCCAAAATCCATTAAGTCTGTTTAGCCTGGGTAATTAGCTGGTGACTGGTGAAAATTTAGCCCTTGTGCTCTTGAAGGAAAACAACTGAAATAGAAAGTTCCACCTTCTGAGCAACTGACTCAAGATCATCCATGGCCTGTTTTATACAGCCCTTGCCTGAGAATTTTTTGTTCATTTTGTGTTTTAAAGGGATTTTAAATAAGCATACAATGTATCAGCAACAGAGGTTATCTGTTTCCCTTAAGGTATGAGATATTTTTATCTAACCTCTTATCTAACAGGGTAGAGTGAGTGGTAGGGATTGCCAGGTCCAGAGGTTCACTAAATAAATTCTTTATGCCAGTTTGTTAATTCTTGGATTCCCCCCCCCACAAGATTCATGATCCTGACATAGAACCCAAGAATGCCTGTGTTAGCATCCTTGTGTGACTCTGATACATATTCTGTCATAAAAGATCACCTTTCACTCAGTCTTCCAGATTGCTTGACAGATACAGAGTGATTCAGAGTAGATTGTGGCCAAGTGCTAACGGAGTGTTTTGGGTTTTTTTTTTTGTTGTTTATTTGTTTGTTGTTTGTTTTGCTTTGTTTTTGCCCAATGACTTCCATTGTTAACACATCCACAGTTCCTTCCCAAACCCCTATCAGGCCTTTCATCTGATCTATACTAAAGATTCTGGAGGAACCTAAGGCCTATGAAAACAACAGATTTGGGACTAGGAGGCTGGTTCAGTGGGCAAAGGTGCCTACCACCAAGTCTCACAAGCTGAGTTAAATTCTTGGAGTACACAGTAGAAGGAGAGAACTGAATCCAGAAAGTTGTCCTCTGACCACCACACATGCACACGTACACACTATAAATAATTCAAATAAATAAGAACTTGTAATGGATTTCAATAAAAGAAAGCTGGATTTGGTTGTACTACATATAGTTAATAATGCCCCTTAACCGTGCTGCCAATCCTAAGTCAAGGGATGCTGACCTTTAGCTTTCTTCTCTGTTCTCATTGTCTCCAGTCTGCCTTGTGTCCCTCATCTGTCTCTTTCCTTTGCTGCTGTCTTGTGTTCTCTCCCACTTTCCTCCCTTGGCCTTTTCCCCCTTCCCTTTTGTTGCTGCTTTTCTCCTGCCTCTCTCTCTGCCAAACTCTTCCCCTTCCCCTCTCTATCTCTTCTCATTTCTTTCTCCTTCCCTGATTTAATTTTTTGCTTGACTGGGATTAAAGGATTAAAACAGCAATAACAGTATTTCCTATGTAAATATGTGTCTATTAATAATCATGCTCAATGGAAATTTCTGATTTTAGAGACCAGTGTCCGTGACAACAACAGAAGGAAGCAGGCTTTAAATTTCTAGTAGTGGTCCCTAATGGTAGGGCTACCAGTAGCAATTATGTTAACAATAATGTTTTCCTCTTTTATTGTGGTTAATTTCTACTGAGCTTGTATCACTTGTAAAATATCATTCTAAGAAAGTATATTTCAGTGTACTCTGGGACCCTAGTGGACATCCAAGACTCTTCCAGGAGCTGATGAGGTCAAAATTCTCATCATAATCTTAAATATCATTTGCTTTTTTTCATTGTGCTGACATTTGTACTGGTTATACAAAAACAATGGTAGGTAAAACTGCTGACTCCATGACCTGGGGAAGGCAAGGCATCATTGTAGTGCTTGTCATATTCATGAACAAAAGAGGGACAGAAGAAGCCAGATTTATTTTAGAAATTATATAATGAGAGAGCAAATTTTACTAAACCTTGCCCTTTGAAGACATGACCTTTTAATGCCTTATGTGAAAACATGGAGATATAGCTATAGAATATTTCTGCATGCTAAGTGTCTTACACTTGGGAGCTCACTTGGTCGCCTTTTTCACTGACTACCACTTTTATTGGGAAGAAGAACTAGTAATCTGTGCTTATGCAAACTTGGGTATAATGGGAGATATTTTCCTGCAAGAGAATGAAGGCAACTATAATTTTAAGGAAAATATCCTACTGGTACAATGGCCAAACTAAATGATCCCTCCTTAATGAGACAGAAGGCTATGTTAACTCTTTTAAAGCCATTTTATGCTCTCAAATGTCATTTATAATTAAAAGGAAAAAATGTGCTTGGAATACAAATGGATTTTCAAATTACAGAGCTAAAACTATTTTCCATGGTTTATGTAGTATGGGCCCATGTATTGAAAACTATGCCTCGATGACATTTCACAAATGTATAATTTATGGACTCCTATTTTGTGGTGTTTTAAATTTCCAGGCACTTTCATGCATTCTTTCTTATCTGACCCTCACCCTCACACAGGCCTCTGGAGTATATAAACAGTGTAAAGTTTAAGAAAGTGGAGACTCAATGAGGTTAATCATCTCAAAGCACTTTCTACTTCTTGCCCTTTCATCTATTAGCTCAAGGCCCTGAACGAAAGGCAGTGCAAATGTAGAGGAGGTAGAGGGTATACACAAGGAAATGGAGAAGCAAGGTTAATTCCCGAAACTGCTGTAGCACTTGGAGGGGAATGGATAGTTGAGAAACTAAAACTAAAAACAGAATAGAGTCAATAAACATTGTGTCATCCACTTTGGAGAATTCTTAGATATACAGACTCTGAGCCTTTAGTGGTTTTGGGGAGAAATAACATGCATACCAGTAAGTCAAACTTGTTGAGGTTTGGTCTGTTACTGTGTATTGTAATGTTAAATACTGGCCCCCAAGGTCTACTTAACCCCAAGGAGGACAAGATCCTCACTGTGTAACCTTGCTCCTTATTTTAAAACTATTGGTTGACTAAAGTAGCCTACAAACCTACCTGGGCAGAAGAGAGGTAGGTGGAGTTTTGGTTCCTGAGCTTGGGTTCTAAGGTAGGACCAACCAGGAGGGAAAAGATGGAGAGAGGAAAAGATGCCATGGGGTAATGGATCCTGAGAACTGGCCATGAGGGCTAGCCAGTAGAAGTAGGAGCAGCCCAGGTAGAACATAACGAGTTATATCTTGTGGTTATTGGCAGGGAAGTAGACATAATAGCATAGAAGTTAGATATCTGCCCAGCTCTACTGCTTTTTTTCCACATTAAATTCTTTTTTTTTTATCATTTTATTTATTTACATTCCAGACATTGCCCTCCCTCCTGGCCCCCCTCCCAAAGTTCCTTATCCCATTCCTCCCCCCCACCCCCATCTTGTCTGTGAGAGGGCGCTCCTCCCCTAGCAGGCTTTTCCCTTCCCTGGGGCCTCAAGTCTCTCAAGGATTAGATATATCCTCTCCTGCTGAGGCCAGACCAGCCTTTGTATGCTACCTGGTTGGTGGCTCTGTGTCTGGTAGCTCCCTGGGGGTCTGGGTTAGTTGAGACTGCTGGTCTTCCTATGGGGTCGTCCTCCCATTCATCTTCTTCAATCCTTCTCCTAATTCAACCACAGGAGTCCCCAACTTCTGTCCAATTGTGGGGGTAAGTATCTGCATCTGTCTCAGTCAGCTGTTGGTGGGGACTGTCAGAGGACAGCCAAGCCAGGCTCCCATCTGTAAGCATTAGTAATAGTGTCAGGCCTTGGTGTTCCCCGCTCCCATGAGATGGATCCCAAGTTGGGCCTGTCACTTTTCTTTCAGTCTCTTCTCCATTTTGACCCTGCAGTTCTTTTAGACAGGAACAATTCCCAGCTCTAGTGCTTTAAAGGCTTAAATTTTACATTTTTTTTATCTGGGAATTGAATGACCAAAGGTGGGATAGAAACCCCAGATTGAGATTAAATATTTACTACAACACTAATTCATGATAAAAAATTGTTCCATGCCTTAAAAAAAACTTAAATGAAGTTCTGTTGCTGCTCACAGAAAAAGTTATGTTTGGTCACAGGAAATATTTGTGAAAAGAGGAGTATCTGAAAAGACTGTTGCCAAATGGTAAAATTTGGGTATGTGAAGAATTATATGGAAACAAGAAGAATTTACCACAATAAACTAGTGACAGTAGTATACAGGGAGGACTATCTGGCATAGAAACTAGTGGAGAATATGACATGTGTATGAAAACGACACACAATTATAACTGGTTATAATTACACCACTAAATTGTTGGAAATGGTCCCTCAGAATCTGAAAATGGGATAATGTTGCATGTTATGGTTTAGATGTGACATAGTCCCTGAAAAATGTTTGTGTGTTGAAGGCTTGGTCCCCTGCTGGTAACAGTTGAGAAGTGACTGGATCAGGAGAGCACTTACTTCATCAGGGGACAAATCCATTGATGAATAGCTGAATGGTCTGTTAGAAGACAGGGCTTGTTGAAAGAAATTGGTCCCTGGAGGACATGCATTTGAATAGTATACCCATGTCCTGACCCTGTTGATGGCTGCCTCTCTGCTTCCTCTCTGCCATGATATGAAGTTCTCTTCCCTACCTCATCACAGATGGAGGAATGATAGAAACAGTTGGCACAGACTAATACCTCTGAAACTGTGAGCCAAAATCAGTGCTTCCTCAGATGGGCTTGTTGGTACACATGTATAATTATAGGACTTAGGAAACTGAGGATACAGGATCTCAAGTTAGAAAACATCCTATAATCTACAAAAAATCCTTTCTTCCTTGATTAATTTTGTCATAGGAACAAAGTATTAGTTAATACACTCCAGATATGGACAGTTTTCCATTTGACTTTTTAAAACTGATGCTCTGTGCCCGGTATAGAAGTGTATGATGTAGCTCCAGGTACTTAGACTGAGACAGGAGCATCACTTGAGCCCCCAAGAATTCCAAGACATCCTGGACATCTTCTCAGTTAGACATCTTCTCAAATCTGTAGCCTTTCAATAACTTTAGTCTGCTCTCACTTAGAAATCCAGTCAATTTTTTTGAGTGGGTTTTCACCTGAAATCATCCCTATGTATGCCTTGGAGAAGCTTGGATTGGTCTTCCAGATCTTTCTTCTCCATTGCCATTATGTTACTTATTTTTCCCAGCAGAATTAACCTGATTTAGATGTTTTTTTACTGGTTTCCTCTAGAAAAGTCAGAAAAATACGATCCACGTGATATTGAAAGGCTCCAGCAAGATGATAACTGGGTTGAAAGTTACTTACATGGGAGACATAACATTGTGGATGAAACACTGAAGATGCTTGACGAGAGTTTTCAGTGGAGGAAAGAATTCTCTGTCAATGGTAAGCTGGTCGATTTAACCTTGACAGGGCAATAACATCTGTATAAAATGTTACCCTTAGATGTTTGTCTGGATTTGCGCAAATTCTTAGCAGTCATCATAAACACTAGAATATTACCTTTAGAGGTATAATCATACTTTCAAAGGGACAGTTTATGACAAAATCTTAGGAGAATCACTCATAAGAAAATCAAATCACAGGGAACTGAGTCACACATTGTCACTAAAAGCATGGTTGCCTAGTCTGTGTTTGGTTCGATTCCATTAAACAACAAACAGTAAAAGAGTCTTCCATTTTAGACCTAAAAATAAAAACTTATTGCTGTGCTCATTTTTTTCCAGTTGTTTTTCATGTGTTTGCCATATCCCCAGAGTACTGTATGCTTATTGATTATTCTAAAACTGAAGGGGAACCCCCCAAAAGAAAGTTTATCCCCAAGGATACCATGGCAACCTTCTCTAAACTTTTTAAAGCCACTACCAGATTGAAATTTGTCATCAAAATTGGTTTTTGAAACCTTAGAGGGAGTTTTACAGTATTTTCAGATATGTGAAGAACTCTGCAAGAAAGGTTACCTATTGTCTCCCTCTAAAAAGTTAACAGGAGAAAGTAGACACAACTGCCCAGTCCTATAAAGCATCACCTGTCATAGAAGATTATGAAGTCTGGAGTGACTTGGTCTAAAGACTTAAATACAAAATAGTCAACAGATCGAGAGCTAATTTTCTCCCCATTCTTTATGCTAGAGTTCACAAGAAAGTACATAACGATGGCAAATGTAAAAACAGTAGGCAGTTTAAACAAAGGAACATGTATTAGTCGAGCAAAAAATTTTACATCTGCCATTTTTAAATCATATACAAAATAAACTTCTATTTAGAGTAAAGTTTAGGGTGTGTGTGTATTTAGCTTACTGAGAATCTAATACTAAATTCAACAATATGTATTCATATACATGCTGCTGGTTTCTGGTGACACACAACAAAGATAGGCAGGGGGAATGGGAGAGAAACCTTGAGAGTTCTCTGGGAAATGCTGGTGAATGAAACTCAAGCCTCCTGTGTGCTGCCTTGCCATGTTGGTTCCCAACCTCCCTCAGAGACCAGTTAGGTCTGTTGTTTGTTTTTCCTGCTAAAGAATTTTATCTTTTTCTTGAATTATTTTCCACCTTCTCTAAAACATTATAGTGTTTACTGTATATAAAATTTTGAAGGAAAATACCATCTTGGGGGTAGGGAGATTGCACTATAGGTAAAATGCTTCCTGCACAAGTGTGACTGTGACTGACAAGCACTTACTTCAAAGGCTAGGGATGGCAACATGTACTTGTATGTGTAATCTGGGTGCTGGGGCTAGGGGATGGAGGGTGGAGACAGGAGGATTTCAGGGGGGTTTGCTGTCCAGCTAGTACAATAGTATAACCAAACCAATTCAGCAATTCAGTCAGCTCTAAATTCAATGAGCGACTCTGTCCCAAAAGTAAGGTGAGAGTTATAGAGGAAGACATCCAGGATCAATGTGTCTATACACACAGAGAGAGCAGGGGGGTGGGGAGGGAGGGAAAGTATGTATGCAGGGGACTAGAGAGGAAAAAGAGACAGCAAAATGGCATCTTACTAAATAAAATGGAGTGATTTTTTTCCCCCTCAAATTCTGAGGTTGTGTGAATATTTCTTCATGTGGCTTTTGTTTGTTTGGGGGGAGACCCAAGGATAGAATCCAGGACCTTGTGTGTGCTAACCTTGCACCCTACCACTGGCCTATACCCAGAAGGTGCAGATTAAACTCAATAGTTTCTTAGTGTTAACATGTGTTGACAAGTCAAGACGTTATTTGAAATCCACCCAGAATCTACAGAGGCAGCCACAAAAATAAGAGTCTTTCCAGATCTTTCCATCATCTGTAAACCTTTTGTTACTTGTTTTCTCTGTAAATCTTTTCTCCATTGTTTTCTCAGCAGGAAGTAGCCTTTTGTGGTGCCAGCAACTCTTTCTAGGATTTTTTTTTTTTTAATTTACAATCTAGCCGTCGCCCCGCCTCCCAGTTACCCCTTCCAAAGTTCCTCATTCCATTCCTCCTCCCTCCTGGCCTGAGAGGATGCTTCCCTACCACCAGGCCTCTGCCCTCACTGGGCTTCAAGCCTCTCAAGGATTCAGGTGCATCTTCTCCCACTTAGGCCAGACCAGGCATAAGTTACATTTTATTCAAGATTTAAGTAAATTGTATCTTGTTCAAGTTTAAGTGAGAGGTACTGTGTAACATTACCTTTACAGTGTGAGTTTTCTTTTTAGATTCATGGATTACTACTATTACTGATCAAAGTTTATCACTTTCTAGACCTTAGTGAATCCTCTATTCCAAGATGGTTATTAGAACTTGGTGGTATTTATCTCCACGGTTATGACAAAGAAGGTAACAAATTATGTAAGTATATGTAATTCATACTCTAGATTTTCAAGACTTTGAAATATACATCAGTGTCTCAATAATCACAGAAGTTTTCCATATACATAAATAACAAATTCCCCAAAACTGGAGATATGTGGCCATCTTCACCCCTGTCAAATACTATCAAGGCATAGTTTGAATTATTATAAACTAAGCAGTAAACACAAATGCTGTGCTTTAGTTTCTTGTCTATTTCTATGATAAGACACCATGACTAGGGAAACACAGAAGAGTTTGTTTGGGGCTTACGGTTTCAGAGGGTTTAGTGTTCACAAGTATGATGGTCGGAAGTATGGTAGTAGGCAGGCAGACATGGCACTGGAGCAGTAGTAACGCAGTCATAAGTCATTTTAGTTAGCCATTATCTTCTTCTCACTTGTTGCTAGTGCTCTACCTAGTATTTCTTTTTATGGAGAATCTTTTGACCATTGTTCAATATCCAAAACAGACTTGTAAGTCTTCTCCTGGTCTCCTCTTAGCTTTTTCTGAAATATGTGTAGTAATGGGAGTTAAGTTGTCTGTTGTTCTGATGCCTTTCTTATCCCCTCTTCTACTTGCTCAAATCTCACTTGAGTTTGTACTACAATAGGAGAGCTTATGTGCATCTTGCTTGCCTTCTCAGCTTGTGAATTGCACTGTATTTTGACAGCGTGCTGCACTACCTTCTTATTTCTCTGCCTCATTTTACTTAGTCTCTTTTCCTCATACCTCTTCTGTGGTTTGCTCCTGAAACGTGTTTCCCAAAGCCTGTTGTAGCTGATAATGTCCAGGGAGGTCATTGCAAACATATCACCCTTGCCAACTTCCCCATTCACAGAGCAGCTCCTATGCAATTCCCAAGCTATTCGCACAGGCCCAGCTCCTGTCTCTTGCCTTCATCATGATCTACAGCTCACATCCGAGTCCTATTACTTGTGCTCTTTCTTCTCTATTGCCCAGCTCTGGCCCATGTGTTGGCTGTCCCTGCAATTCTGCATCATTTTAGCCCCCTTTCTCTTCAGCAGCCATTCCTGCAGTTCAGTCCTGCCTACTCTGTTGCCCTACTGCCAGCTCCTTCCCTGGGTGTGACCAGATAGGTTTCCTCCCTTACTTCTTCTGCTCCAACCTCTATGACACTTCCCAAGTTAGGTTTTGAAATGGAAAAGCCAAACTGAAGGGAAGACTTCAGAGTCATTTAGCTATTCCCTCCTTCTCTTCTGGCCACCCATCCCATTTTAGTCTTAGCTGCCACCACCTGAAGCATTTGTATGGTCCACTTCCCTGCTCCACACTCTACCAGGCCTCCTGCCTGCCTGTTCTGTGTCTCTCCTCAGGGTGGAATGTGTTTTCTAGCAATTTATCAAAGCATTGGCTTTGCTTTCAAGCACAGTAAAGAGCACTTCTTCGTTATTCCTTGTTTGTTCACCTGCAGCTCTCTTTTCAGAGAGAACATCACTTAAATGTGAAGTTTGTGTATTTCCTCAAGGAGAAATAGTTTGCCTCTCTTCTACTCTTTCATTTAAATGTAGCAAGTGCAATGTTTTTATTCAAAACAATATGAATTATAAATGAAGGAATATGTAAAAGGAAAGAAAAAAATATATATGAAAATGCCATAAATCGTATGCTTATTTTTTATCTGCTTTTCATTATAAGTCTGGATCAGAGTGAAGTATCACATAAAAGACCAGAAAACCATAATGGACAAGAAGAAGCTCATAGCATTCTGGTTGGAACGATATGCCAAGAGAGAAAATGGGAAGCCTATCACAGTGATGTTTGACATGTCCGAAACTGGACTCAATAGCATAGTAAGCACTGCATTAATTCTAAGTCACTTTTTGTTCCAATTCCCTCTATCCTTGCTGTCTTTTTGCCAACCAAATATTGTTGTAAAATGAAGCTAGGAAAAGGATTCATTTTCCCTTTGCATTATGTGTGAAGTCAGACATGGAATAGGGTTTGCAGAGAATTCAATTTGCTTCTGTATTTGGCAGTGTTCCCTGTCTGGTATGTAAGATGGAGAGGTAACACTGGAAGGATGGCAGTCATTATGACAGATGCTGAACTTTTTTGTACCATGTTAATGTCCCCTCACACTGACCTCCATGCCTGGCACAGAGTGATAAGCTCACTAAATATTGAATAAACACATGCATGATCTCTGGGACCTTGTATTTTTACCATGTTTTGAAGTCGCAAGATGTTCATGTGAGTTTACCCCTTACCACTTTTTTGGGCACTTGTGTATTCTTCTTGGATTTTTAAAAATTTGTTTATTTTATTGGGTAAGCTTGGAGAACTGGCTTTCTTCAGGTGACTTTTGGCAACTTGAAAACATATGTTGCAGTATCAGTACTTTTTTACATATTTACACCGATAGCCTCAGTACCTCATGGAGCTGAGGTCTAATGATCATTTGAACTTAGGAGTTCAGGGATAACCCAAACAGCATCATGAGACTGTCTTGAAAAATAATCGAAGCTTAGAAAAAGTCTAAATGTCCAACATGACAAAATGCTAAATTATTTTATACCTAATTGGTAGCCATATATGTTGGTATCCGTGAAGAACTTGTAATAAAACCGAAGAATACCTTTTTAAGAGGAAAAGAACTGCCTTACTATAGTATATTGCTGTGTAACTCAAAATGATGTCTTAGATTTAAACAACCTAACCAGGTTCCAGAGAACAATTCAAAATAGCTTTAGGAGAGGAAGATGGCAGCCTGTTTTCTCAGTAAGAATCTAATACCCTGCATTTTTAAAATGTAGTTTCCATTGAGTGAATTTTGAATTATAAAGTAAAATGTTTTATATCATGAATTAAACTTGAATTACTCAAATAAGTCTATATTCTATAAAGTTAGACTATGATTCTATTGTCGTTTAGGTACCGCAGTCACCTATCTATTATAACCACAAATAATGTATGCTAATGATTTCCGTTCCCTAACATAGGGGGAGGGAATTGACAAGAGCTATCTGATGGATTTTCAACAGACTCACATGTTGCCATTTCTAATTTGTAAAGAAAGTCTATTGGTACTAGTGGATATTTCATTCATTATTGATGTTATAAAGCACCTGGATCTTTATTGGATAATTTTGTTTATTATATAACACTCATGATTCAAAAGTCACTTTATGAAGATACATATTGGAGACATAAAATGCTTTAGTAAGAATTGGACTACCAGCTGGGCAGTGGTGGCGCATGCCTTTAATCCCAGCACTTGGGAGGCAGAGGCAGGTGGATTTCTGAGTTCAAGGCCAGCCTGGTCTACAGAGTGAGTTCCAGGACAGCCAGGACTACACAGAGAAACTGTGTCTGGAAAAACCCAAAAAAAAAAAAAAAAAAAAAAAAAAAAGAATTGGACTACCATGTTGATTGTAACCTTTTGGCTTCCTAGCTAAAAGAATGGAAGCATGTAATAACATACAAATAGCTGGACTTTAAATAATTAATACTTTGGGAAAACGTATCTATTCTCAGCAGTTGAACTAGAAAGAAAAATCTTGCATGTGTCGTCAGAGGATGGACACTGTAAATGATACAGATACCATTCTGAAAAGCACCCTTAGAGATTGTACAACAGTCTATTTCATGGAGGTATGTTATGTAATAGCCAATGTAGGCCACTGACATCATAGCCTCCAAAATTGGTTTCATGAACAAGGACAGCCAACTGAATAAATGATGGTAATGACTACTAGATAAAGACTAGTAATAACTGAGAGTAGTCACACATATTAAATTAGGTAACCAAAATTTTATACAGCTGGTTTCTTTAAGTCCTTTTATCTGACTCTTACTTAACTTTGAAACTATGCCCACTGCACATATTTATAAAGGTATTACTATATACTAAGACTTCTCCCAGAATAGTTATAGATGAGGATGCTTACCTACAGTTTACTACAATTAAAGGCACTGTAACTCACATGCTAGGAAAGACTTTATAGTGTCTCCTGTCTAGAATTACCAGCCTTTCAATAGCTGTGCTGGATTGCAGCTTGTCTGCTTAGCTCTTCGAACTGCAAGTGTTTATAAGGTGGCTGAGCAGGATAAAGGGAACAGGCTGCTTGTGGGGCGTAATATGGGGAGTGGAACATGACTAATATCCCAGATGGCCTCATTTTCTTTTGTTGTATATGAAGCAGGAGAACTAACCAGGCAGCTGTTTAATACAGTCTCCAAAAAAAAAAAAAAATGGAATGAATAAACAGCTCTTGATTATAAACTGAAAAACAACAACAACAGCAAACTAATACAGGGCATCTTAAATAAAAAGTAAATTGGCAAGTCAGATCAGTGGGATCCTTGTAAAAAAAAAATACAGCATGTTTTATTGAAATTCTTATAAGGTAAAATTTAGATTTAGAAAGTTACTACTATACCATAATGTGTGTGTGTGTGTGTAGGTGGGTGTGAGCGCGCATATATATTATTTGAGTTAGTCATGTTATAAGCTGCATATGCTTTTCAATAGTTCTTTAGTTGTTAATAGAATTTTTAGAGTCTCTCTGTAAGAATTGCTTTTATATCCATTGCATGCCCTATGGCTTTTGTAGCCTGAAGCATATAACTAATTTGAAGTAATACAAATAAGTTTTAAAATACCCGTAAATATATGACTTCTTAAACTCAATTTTAGAGCCAATTCTTAGCTTAATGGCCTAAAGCCATAACCCTTAGGGCTATAGATACTTATATTAGCTTATCTTTTAAGAAAAGTAGTTGTCTCACTTGCATTTAATTATTTATCACTGTTCGAAATGTATAATTTAATGTTGTCTGATATGGACAGTCTTAAAACTTTAATATTTATTTTAGGACATGGAGTTTGTACGATTTATCATCAACTGCTTTAAGGTGTATTACCCCAAATACCTCTGTAAGTAACTTACTCCTTTTTAAAAATACAATATATTGAAATTGTAGATGGTGCCCATAAATGGTAGTTTTATATTATTGCTTCATACCTGAAGCATTGTTTTTTGATGAAGTACTTTAAATGTATTCCTAGGTAGACCTGTAAGTCCTTATCTCGGTAGATACCCAGACACTGTTCTGAAGTAGTTTTCCTTTATGGTTGTTGTTCCGAGTGAAGTTCTAGAGTCCAAAAGAGCCTGTAACACTGAACACCCAGCTGTGTGCAATTATATATATTTATTTGCAACATGAGCCCGTTTGTACTGATCTTTGTCTAAAATTATATTTATTATATGGAACTTGCTGCATGCAAGAGCAGATGAGCAGTACAAAGAAAGTACATTGTAAGGCAAATAAAGTACAGTGTGTTACTAACTGCTGCTTTAGAACTGCCAGTAAGAGAATACTGAGCCAGAATGCACTACTGGTGCTGGGGATTTTGGCAGGCAAGTGTTCTACCATGGAACTAACATCCTCAGCCCTGTTTTGTTTGTTTTTAATGTTAATTCTCCCTTTAATGATGGAACTTCAAATGATGGGCTCTTTCTAAGCCTTATACGCTCATTTTTCATTTGTTGGATTTATGTAATAGATTACTCATCAGGTAAATAAGTGGCCAACCCACATAAACAGTCAATTTTATTTAGCTCCAGTTTGGTTAAAAACCAAAAAGTCAGAAGAGGCAAAAGGATATCAAAAATGGAAATTCACAGAGCTCCCTACATGTATTCCTGGCAGATACCACAGTTGTGGTCTCTTGGGTGACAAAAGCATAATGGAAGTCTAGAATCAATACCACATACAGCCTTATACTGTAAAACCTTCAGAGACTATTTGTGAATGTTGTTAGATAAAGAAAATGATGGCCTTCCGGTTGGGAAACTTGAACATTCTACAATTCCTTATATATCTGGCACATCCCTGATTCATTAAATCTTGCTAAGTAGTGCCCTTCAATGGACAGAAATACAACTTTAAGATATTAACTTGCTTCTTTTATGGACAAAACAAAACTGAAATGTTTATTGAACGATCTAAAGGATACGCCATGTCGAAATAGTACTAACATAACTATTACTTTATAAAATACATTCAGCCTTCTAAAACACCTGTTGACTGAAATACTTAAGTTTGTAATGAGCCTCTGAGGGAGAAATGTAACTATTCGTTATCTATAAAATATGTCTAGGATTATTTTGAAAGAACTATTCATGAATTCATGGGTTTATATAATGGTACATATCGCTCATTTCAGTTAACTACAAATGATGTCTCTGTTCTATCAAAATTGTGTGGTTTTGCAGACATTGGATTTTATGAGGTCTTAAACTTACTGTTCTTTGAAAGCTGTCATGGACTCCAACTATTAAACCTTACTTATATCCCTGCTCAAAAGCATGAATACTGAGCACTGAGCTTTCTCTTACTGGTACCAAGTTCTTTTTGTGTATTTTACTTTGGCTAGTTTTGCATAGCATTCTAAGGGATTCTTGTCTTGGAGAAGAGTGAAATTACATATTGATTCATCTGCAGTAGAAGAATGAATGGGCTATCACAAATCCCCTTTGTGGTTTCTGATTTCTTTCTCACATTTGCTTATAGGGCTACTTAATATCCTTAATTCAGTATGTAAATAACAGTTGTGTGTACTTCAGAATTTTTGGCTTCCTGGAGTTGAGTTCATAAGTATTAAGAAAAGATACAGTTTCTGTGTCTCAGAGTCAGAGGGAATGGGCAGCTGTATGACTGGTCAACAGTGTAGTCTCAAGAAAATGTCTAAGTGAAGCCATACAGTAGACATGCAAATACTGTTTTTAAAGTGCAGTTGCTTTCAGCACTGATCTGGCATGTGACACCTATACCCCTTTAACTACTTTCTTATGTACCTTCATTAAATCAGCAAGTGACCAGAGGGATGGGTTGTTTCCAAAGAACAGTGACAGTGCATTGTTAGGATTTCCCGCCATTGTGAGCCGATGGTTCAGTTCCAGCCCCACTCACACACACCTTCCTGAATTAGACCCTAGCCAACCAGCTCCATTTTTCTCACATAGTTGTCCTCTTTTAGGTCAGGTCAAACTGATAGACTATTTATTGTAAAGGAACTAAGTCACATGAAGTGAATTTTTTTTTTTATCTTTCAGCAAAAATAGTGATCTTTGATATGCCTTGGATAATGAATGGTGAGTATATATATTATGTTTTTTTGACTTTCATTTGTCTTACTTGGCCAATTCAGCTATGTTTCTACCATTGTTTAGGAACATGTTCATATTATCCTTGTGGACTCTTAAAAGGCCAGAGCCAGAGTACTCAGAGGTTGTTTTGTAAACAGATAAGACTGCCATTCTCTCCTTAAGAGCTTGGGAGTTTTTTCACTTGTCTTTTCTAAAATCAGCAGGAAGCTATTCCACCACTTGGGTAAAACAATTACAAGAAACCTCGTTCTCTTTCCCACACACAAAACATGCATTGGCTAGGTTTTCTCTTGGTTCAAGTGTTGAGGGACAGAGTGGGAGAAATCTGAAAGTCACTCCAAATCACTGAAGTCACATGTCCCTTTTTGACAGTCATAATTTTGCTAAGAGACCTTTGAAATGGCTATTGAAAAAAAAATCCCTAGTGATTTGAAAGGCAATTCTGTTCTTTACATTGGTTTCATTGGTGTTCCCATGAGTCCATTGTTGCATACTTAGCCAACAATAGAGAAACTCTGTAGACTGAAATTTGGTGCTTTCAAAAGTTATTTATTGGTCACCCTTTTAACACTGGTAAAGACTTAACAAATGAAATGCTTACATTATTAAAATGTTAGATCAAAAAAAAAATAGGTCACTACTGACTCATGGAAATAAAAAATAGTTATATCAATGAACTTCTAAACCTAGACTGCTGAAGTTGACTCAAGAATCAGAAGTAGTAGCCAAAAGTAAATTAATTGATTGATTGATTGATTTTAAAAAAAAAAGTAAAAATAAAAGTTAAATGTTAAAACCCACAAAGAAAAGTTCAGGCCCTGGTGAGTTTTCTGGAAAATTCTATGAGATAGTTAAAGAATTTACCCTGACCCTTTGTAAACAGTTGTAAAAATAGGCCACAAAGGAGAGCTTGTAACTCGTTCATGAGTAAATTCAGTCCTGCTACCAAACATCAGACAGCAAGAAAACTGCAGAGGGCAACCCCTTCCAACTATAGACACATCAGTGGTCTCTTGTACTGTAGCTGGGTGTATGGCTCCGTGATATGGCATTTTCCTGGCCTGTGTGGAGCCCTGAGTTCCACCCCTAGCACTGCAGAAGGACAAAACTATCAAACCATAGCCAAAGAAATATAAAAAAAAATTACAGGTGGCAGAGTGCTTGAGAACTGAATTTAATCCCTACGAATTTATATAAAGAGGCCAGTCATAGTAACAACAAGTGCTTATCTCCCTCAGCTCTGAGAAATGAGGGTTGGGAGAAGGAATAAGCAGAACTCTGGAACTCTCTGGCCAGCCATTCTAAAGTAATCAGTGACTTTAGGACAGTAAGACCCTGTCTCATAAAAGCAAGGTGGATAACTATTGAGCTATGACACCTAAGTTTGTCTTCTGGCTTCTACATACATGCATATATATGTAAGGGCACAGGAACAGGCATGCACGCGTTCACACACATACACACACACACACACACACACACACACACACACACACACACACACACACACACGCCACCACACCACCACCACACACCAAGAAGCATTACAAGCCATGACAAAGTAGGAGTTGTTTCACTGATGCAAAGTTGGTTCAAAAAACATAATAATAATCAGTATAATATATCATATTAATAAAATGAAGAAACCAGACTACAGAATCATCTTAGTAGAGGAAAAATACATACACATGCCAAAAATTTAATACCCTCTCATGATAAAACTCTTTTAAAAGTAGCAACAGAAAGCACTGTTGAAACAAGTAGATTTTAAAGGGATTCTAGCAGTCTATAGAAGACTGCCTTCTTCAAATTCAAAATTCTACAAATTCCTTAAATGACTTTCAAATGTTTGATCACTCATTAGAACTTACTGAAAACAATTGATGCTCACCACTGTGACTTATTGCAAGGAAAGGAGTTACAGAGAAGTTCCAAATGTGAAACAGATCACTCTCAGCATCGATGTGACCAGCACACAGGGAGTATCACCAACCAAGGAAATTCACTGAAGGCCACATGCCTTGATTATCAGAAATTGGCTTGGGGCTCCATTATGTAGGCGTGATTGATTTTGGCAGTGGCTAGTACTTACTGGTACTTCATGGCCCACTGCCCCTATTAAATCACATGTTGGTTTTTCTCTCATAGCCAAGTCCCACCCTAATCCGAGGTCATGTTGTTCTCACTAATCCAAGGCTCCCAGCCCCCGTTCCCCCCCCAAAAGAGACAATCCTACCAAACAGGAATGCTGTCTCCCAGAAGCTGGGAGCAAAGGCCAGACCTCTCTTTAGGTAAGGGTAATGTTTTAACTGCATACAGAAGAGGTTTTGGCCTGACGAAGGGCTTTTATGGTAACCCGCAGCTAGAAACATTTGCAAATTTATTTCAATAAAAGCTGGCATGAAAAAAAAATCAGACTTAACACTTCATTTAATTCCAATAACATGACTTCAATCCTGTCAAGTCACAGGCTGTTTTAAATTGAAAAGGAACGTTTAAATAGTACTTGAACAAAAGCCTAAATCATAGGGAGCCAGAATAAAGAAAAAAACGTGATTTTCTAAACCACACTTTAATGTTTTTATTATTCTGATTTCTGTTTTCTTGTCTACTGCCACTTGTGCATATTTACTGCAGCATTGTGCTTTTAGATTTTTTTTCAAAATGGGTTAAAAAGGTCCCATTAGAAATAATTTTTTAATTAAGCCTAAAACAAATGACATGACGCAGGACCGAATTGTAGCTGTCAAATAGCTACTTTTGGTAGCAGCTTATTCTTGCAGAGTCTTTCTTGTGGTTATATAAACTGCACAGCCTGGGAAAAAGGCAGTTTTGAATCAGGAAGGAAGCTGGTTCTGGCTCACACCCATAATAAGCAGGGCCCCTTCCTCCTGTTTCTGCCTTTCCCTTTGAGGAGGGATTTTATATTGAGGGTTTATCAGAAGAACCACGAAGTAAAAGATTCTTCACAACATCATGCAATCCCTTCCTGAGTCACAGAGCAGCAGTTTAGTTCACTGTCCACAAATCATCATTATTGAGGCCACTGATAGACGTGCTCACGGGTCACAACCCTGAGAAGCTTCTCAGTGAACATCAGGGTAATTGAAGCTTCCTGGATCTCCATGGAGCATTTGAACCGTGTAAGGGACACGCATACCACAAAGCCTGTTAGAATTAACGGTAAGTGTCTGGCCTCAAAAGAAAGTCCTCACAGCTCTGAGTTCAAGCTGGTTACAGGTCTGGGTTACTGCATACAGCAAAGTGCTTGACAGAGCTAGTGTGGTGACTTGCTTGTTTTTCCTCAGCTGCTTTCAAAATTGTGAAAAGCTGGCTTGGCCCTGAAGCAGTAAGCTTGTTGAAGTTTACAAGTAAGAATGAAATCCAGGAGTATGTCAGTGTGGAATACCTACCTCCTCACATGGGTGGGACAGTAAGTACCGTCCTTGAAACTTGTTATGGTAGAACACCGAACAATAATAATAGAGTTCTATGTATTCAAAGGGAAAAATGCAAATCATTTTTGTTAATTTTTATTCTTCTCTCATACAATATATCTCAATCACGGTTTCCCCTTCCTCTACTTCTCCCAGTTCCCCTCACCTCCCCTTACCCCCAGATTCATTCCTCTATTTCCCTTCAGAAAAGAGCAGGCCTCCCAGGGACATCAACTGAACATGGCACAAGGTATAGTAAAACCAGGCACAAACAAGACTGAGTGAGGAAACCCAGTAGGAAGAACAGGGTCTGAAGAGCAGGCAAAAAGAGTCAGAGAAAACCCCACTCCAACTGTTACGAGTCCCCCCAAACACCAAGATTATCTATCATCTATCTATCTACCTACCTACCTACCTACCTACCTACCTATCTAGATATAGATCCATAAGGGACCTAGCACAGACCCAGGCAAGCATCTGCGATTGCTGCTTCAGTTTCTGTGAGCCCCTATGAGCTCTGCTTAGTTGATTATGTGAGCTGTGTTCTCATGGTGTTGTCTTTGATCCCTCTGGCCCATACAATCCCCCCCTTGTTTCATGGGGTTTCCAGAGCTCTGAGGAGTGGGACCCTATAGAGACCTCCAGCCTGGGCCATCTCTCCTCCTCTCTGCCTAATGTTTGGCTGTGGGTCTCTGCATCTGTTCTCATCAGCTGCAGGAGGCAGCCTTTCTGATGACAACTAGACTAGGCACTGGTCTATGAGTATAACAGAACATAATTAGGAATCTTGTTTTCCTTTGGCCAGTTGTATTGGTTCTGTTCTAGGTCTCTGGATTATTCGTCCTGTAGTTCCCGACCATTCAGGCAGTGTCAGGCATTGGTCTCAACCAGTCATTGGTTGGCCACTTCCACAAGTTGTGCACCACCATTGTCCCAGCACATCTTGCTGGCAGGACAGTTTATAGTTTGAAGGTTTTGTGGCTGGGTTAGTGTCCAGTCCCACTGAGACACTGGAAGCCTTGTGTCTTACTTAGGGTTTCTGTTGCTACAAGGAAATACCATGACCAAAAAGCAAGTTGGAGAGAAAGGTGTTTTATTTCGCTTACACTTATATATTGCTGTTCATTATTAAAGGAAATCAGGACAGGATCTCAACCAGGGCAGGATCCTGGAGCCAGGAGCTAATGCAGAAGCTATGGAGGGGTGCTACTTACTGGCTTGCTTCTGGTGGCTTGCTTAACCTGTTTTCTTCATCCCAGGACAACCAGCCCAGGGATGGCACCACCCATTATGGGCTGGGTCCTTCCCCATTGGTTGTTAATTGAGAAAAGGCCTTACAGCTAGATCTCATGGAGGTATTTCCTTAACTGAGGCTTCTTCCACTCTGATAACTCTAGCTTGTGTCAAGTTGATACACAACCTTTTGCCAGTACATTTTACCTGGCTACAAAAGATGGATGGTTCAGGCTCCATATCCTCCATTACTTTACTAGGAGTCCTTACTAGCCACCCTAGTAGATTCCAGGGAGCTTCCTCTGCACTGGGCTTCCACATTAATTCACAGGTGCCCTCCAATTCCAGTCATCTCTCCCCCCTCACCTGATTCCTCCTATTCCCAATCCCAGCTGCCCCCAGTCCACCAGAAAATCTAGTCAATTTCCCCTTCCCAGAAAGATGTAGGCCCTGTCTTAATGCAAAAAGAATGATTAGTGAGACACCTAAAATAAGATGGAGTGGTGTAGACATTTTCCACTTATGCTTCAAAGTTTACTAGATTTTTGAATAGGATATATATATATATATATATATATATATATATATATATATATTTCTAAACTAGGGTGTGTTCAGTATTCAAAAGTGTATTCAGAAACAGTTCTTCATAAAATGTCTCCTCCTATTCTTGTCTCAAGCACCCTAGTGCCTTCTGTGGTTGCATTTCTTAGATTAATTTCTAGAGATGTGCATTGCATGTGTAGGCAAGTGTAGGCAAGTGCACATAAGCCTTCCTCCTCCTCATTGCTTTTAAATAGGTAGCATATTGGTACAGTATTGTACATCTGTTTTCCCTTCACAACAGTTTAGAGATCATTCTAAATCAGTGTGCACGAAGCTTCCACACGTGTATGGCTGCAGCACTCCAGTATCATGAACCATAACTTACTAAATTTGATGTTGATGTGTGGCCTTGGTTTCCTTCCCTGTCTTTCCTACCCGGTGGATTTTTTTTTTTTTTTTAATTTGAAATGTAGCGATAAGAATGTGCTGTAAAAGTTTGGAAGGGTTGTTTGGCTTTTATTTATTTATTTGCCTTTATTTTTTTGTGCTCTATGGACCAAACCCTGAGGCCAGATTCATGCTAGGCAAATGCTATTGCCCAGCTGTTAGAAATTTTTTTGAACTGATTTTTATTACTTAAAACAGAGGTCAGAAATGAGTCGATGGATTTGAAAATCTTAATGTTGTGTCCAGGTGTGGTAGTGTACACCTGTACCCAGCAATCAAGAGGCAAAATTCGGATTGCAGTTCTGGGCCAGCCTGGACTACATGGTGATTCCTCATATAAATTTTGGGGTTTTTTGGTTTGGTTTGTTGTTGTTGTTTTTACATATGTATTGTTTTACATATGTATTTACATAGCTGTAAAAATGAATGCAAAAGTGACTTTTCCTGAAGTGTGAAACCTCTGTAAATAATTGTAGGTATATTTTGCCTGCCTGACAAAATTGGATTTAAAAAGAAGCAAGGGCTAACAGCATTAGTGTTCGGTGTCCCTGTTAGTTTTCATTAATTAGAAGAGACTTGAACCAAAAAAATTTAATTTGAAGTCTGCACCTTTCTTATTCAGCAACTTTCCACTTTGCATCTGAAGCTAGGAAAACCGAATGCTGAGCACTTCAGATACTATATTACTGTAAAAGTTAATATTTAGAACGGTGTTTTCTCGGGCTGACTAAGCAGCAGTGGCTCTGCTTGCTTAGCTCAGACAGCCATGCTCCGCAGCCAGAAGCAAGGGCCCCACAGCTGGAAATAGCCAGAAGCTGGCACCCACCAGATGCCAGCGTGGGAGGTGGCTCTACCAATCTTGCACACTATCTCCACAAGGCTGAGCTGTGCCCAGACCATCCTGCCATCCATGCGGGCCCAGTAATACAATGAGACTCTAATGCTTAAATATCAATCAAAGGCTTTATGTGTTTGGTAATGCTCAATAACAATATGCCCATACAATTAGAGGTATTTCCCAATTAGCTAACCTAGATATAAGTTGTTACCCAGGACTGCTCTCCGTACCTGCCTGGCTCTTTATCCTCCTACATCTCTCTCCCTTGCCTCGCTCCTCCTCTTCCTTTTTCTCTTCCTCTCCTTACTCCTTCCATCTTAGCTCCTTCTACATATTACACCTGTAATTAAAGCAAAACCATTTTTGCAATTTTTCCCATTTTGTGTTTTATTTTTGAGGCAGGTTCTCTTGTAGCCCAAGCTTGCCACAAACTTGCAAATTCTCAACCTCTGAAGTACTCAGATTATAGGCATATAACCACCATAACTCACCTCTCCGTGTGTTTAGTTTGTTCACATGTTTTGTTTTTTAAGATATATTTTATTTGTATGTGTGGGTTAATGGTGTGTGTGTGTGTGTGTGTGTGTTTGTGCACATATATGGTACCCATGGAGGCCAAAGGACACATTAAAAAATGCCTTGGAGCTGGTATTTTTCACAAGTGCAATTTTCTGTGAGCTGCCTGATTTTGGTGCTGGGATCCAAATCTGGTCTCTTGATAGAGCAGTGAACACTCTACCACCAAACCACATTTCTATCCCTTATGTTTATTTTTGCTTGATTCTGTGTGGTACATAAGACTGTGTACATGTTTATATGTGCATGTGTCCATGTATGGAGGCTACAGGTCAACATCAGATATAATCCTATATTGCTCTCCACCTTAGTTTTTGAGACAGGGTCTCTCACTGGATGTAGAACTTACGGATTAGCTAGACTGGCTAGCATTTGAGTCCCTAGGGTCCTCCTGTCTGTACCTCCCAGTACTAGAATTAAAGACAAGTATAACCAACCACACGTGGCTTTTCACATGGAATCTAAATTCAACTCTTCATGTTGGTTTAACAATCACTATGCCCACTGAGCCATATTTTTTATATATATTTTGTTTGGGTTTTATGATTTTTTTACTTGTTTAGTTAATTGATTGGGGTTTGTGCTGTTTTGTGGTGCTAGGAATTGAACCCAAGTTCTCAAACATGTTAGGGAATTACCCTACCCTTGGACCACGTGGAGAACCAATTATCAATATTATTGCACTACCTGTGTTCTGTGCTGTGTGTAGAAGAGTGCGCCCTACTTAGATATTTATTCATTCCATTCCTCTTCTGGTTTAATGCATAATTTTATGGTTTAAAAATCACACAAGGTACACACAGTACATTTATGCATTTAGTCATCTGAACTTATTTTTGGTGTGGAGTAAGCTGAAGATCTATCTCAATTTTTTTCTTACATGGCTTAGTGTTTATTTACTGCTCTTTCCCTTTTCTAATTTGCAGTGAATCTCATTTTTTCTTTATAATTATACTTATTTTCTTGGCCAAAGTAATCCATTTTCAGTATACCATGAAAGAATTCTTTCTCTCCACATTCCTAGCAGACTGATAATGAAAGTTCTCTCATGTAGGATCCTTTCAAGTATAGCTACCCACCACTGGTAGATGATGACTTCCAGACACCACTATGTGAAAATGGGCCAATTGCCAGTGAGGATGAAACCTCAAGTAAAGAAGATATAGAAGGTGATGGTAAGGAAACCTTGGAAACAATTTCTAATGAGGAACAACCAGCTGTGTCCGAAAAGGTAATTTTAGGAATAAAGTAAAATGGAATCAAAATCTGTCATCTAAACTTTAGACATAGCTCAGTGGTACAGCACTTGCCCAGCATACATGACAGTCCCTAGCACAAGGGGGAAGGTACTGTGGTGTCTCCCCAATTCTGCCATGAGTCGTTGAGATAATCCAGTTACCTTACCTCTACATTTTTCTTGAAAAAAAAAAGATGAAGAAGGGATGAGGGGAACTGAATTACAGCATACATATACACATATGTACATACATACATACATACATACATAAACATACATACATACACATACATACATACATGCATGCATGCATACATACATAAAGAGCTAACTCCGTGCTTTGTACAAAACATGGTGAAATACATCTGGAAGGAATCTTTTCAAAAATTTATTTAAGATTAAAAATAAAAGTGATTAATTTGAAACTTCACCGGATCCCATTCCTCTAAATTTCATTTTGAAGGGCTTGTTAACTGTTGTTCTTCACAAAACTTAGCAAGAGCTTGTTTGATAAGTACATTACAATTTAGAACAAAAATCATCGAGTCTATTTTGTTTATAAGAGAATCATATAAGTAGTTTCCCATGGTCATGTCAGAATACATTAAACATGTCATTCAGACATGCTAAGCATGTTTAAAAAACTATGATTTGCATAGAATCTAAATGGTTATTTGTTCTCCCAGTGGCCTGTTCAACTAGAACTAAAACATCTTCATGTTTTCTACCTTGTTTCTGTTTCTATTTTTTGATGTGTAGAGTAACCCAACTGAGTCTGCTTCCAAAAAAGATGAAACTGAAAAAGTTGATTCAAAGACGAAAACTTTTAAAAAGCCATTGAGTGTTTTTAAAGGACCCTTATTACACATCAGGTAACAAAGAGTGTATTGACTGCATTTTTGTAACATAACTTGATCATGCTGGCCGAGGCTGGGGTGCTAGAAGATTAAGAAAACGTCTACCCTGTCATTAAGAGTAGAGTACAATTGTGCACAGTACCATGCGCCTTGTTTTCCAGACTTAGTGACCATTTCCAACTCTCAGTTTATTATTCCAGAATGTATAGCCCTTATCACACTTTGGATAGGAATATTGGATAGTCATTCATTAATAAATCTTAATGGTGCTTGGAAAAATAAAAATAAGAGGATGAGTTTGTTGATTAACCTTCTGAAAGACCAGCTTGCTCTGGAAGAATGGGGTTTTAACTAAACCCTAATGGGAGACATGTTTATCTCTGTTTCAATTTATTAATTCAAAAGAGTCGGATTGGGAGCTGGGGATACAGCTCATAGTTGGAATGCTTTTCTGCATTATGTTTAGCCCTGAATTTGAACCCTAACACTGAAAAAGAAAATAAAAGAAGCCCAGAGCTACTTCCTCTATTATGTTCAGTATTGCTATAGCAACACTGGTCAGTGATGACCTACTATGGCCTCTTTGTCCCTTTCCTTAAAACTTGCATATGTAACTATGTTTGGAGTATATCGTCCATCAGCAATACAGCCAGACTTCTACAGAATTTAATCTGAAAGTCTTTAATTAATAAAACACATTTGTCCATGTATGGATTGAGTCCTGCTGGAATGGGGTGGATTGCCATTGTCTGTGTATGGATCTGAGTAACGAGAGACACATACCATAAAGTTTGTCGCCCGTGGTTTTTCTTTGCCATTTTGCACCTTTAGAGTCTGTATGTTTGCAATTTTTCTTCTGCTACTTTGGAAGTCAATGCTCCATGCTTCTCAGAAGACCCATTCAAAGCATAGATCCTCACTTGCCATCCTTGAGGGTTAACAGTGATAAAAGCCAGAATGGCAGGTTAGACTAGGACAACTTCCAGGATTGCACTGTGAACATGACTCCACTACCTGTGCCCCAGTCAGTCACAGAGCTACTCTCTCATATGCACAAGGACCCCACCAAGGTCATCTCCCATGCTGCCTGTGGTTTTTCTACTGTTTACCGAGAGGTGCTCTGACATCTATAACATTGTTGTTTTCACGTCTCCAGTTCTTTGAGCTCCAAAAAGAACTGTACTTTTATTGCAATCATGTACTTTTATTGTCTTCCCCAAAAGTGGGCAAGGACATCCTCAAACATGTCTTCTTTAGATTAATGAATATCCTTGATATGTATGACATTTCTTATGTAATGTAACAGAAACGTACCTGCAGCTGGGATTGCCAATGCAAGCTTTAAATTTCAGCAGTCTTAAGAGGCAAGAGGCTCACACTTGAAGGCTAGCCTAGGCTACCTAAAGAATTGCAAAACCTTCCTGTTGTGGAAGGGTGTGTGTGTGTGTGTGTGTGTGTGTGTGTGTGTGTGTGTGCACGCACAAACTCAGGGTTTTGTAAAAAGAGAAATCACTTAAGCTATTGACATTTCAAGTTAGAGCAAAAACACTAGCCCAGATGGCCTTTCTGTTGTGTTGAAACACTGATGAAGTTTGGCTAATGCTATTAAACTACACAATTTTTCCAGAGAGTTGAGTCTTTTCATTTTAGGCTGTAGATATTCCAGTAGCCAATAAGTGAACTTGAAAGCTTGAGTCTTAATAGTCTTACTAGTTTGCCCTCTGGAACTACTCCAGATTTCTTTACATGTCTGTTTTTTTTCTCTATTCTCAGAAAAGCCATTCTGTAGTAAAAAAAAAAAAATTACTGTTACTTAAATATATCCCTAATAATATTTCTATGAGCTTATGTTCTTCTCTGTTTGTGTAAAAAGCATGCTCAAGGCTAATCTGTTTGTAATTAGGGAACACTGAAGCAGCAGTGCCTTCTGTGTTTTCATAATAATCCATAACCTCCCAAGGAGTTTAAACAGAGCCACCTTAGATTGTGTTGATTATAAGATTAATTCAGCATCTTCATAATTCTCTCTTCTGTTCCTTTCCCATTTTCCTTCTGACCTTAGGGAAAACCATAGGACTTCCCAGCATGCATAGCATCAGTAAGTTTAACATACAAACTGATATTAGGTAACTGTTTTGGTCACCATCTTGTATAAGGAAGTCTGTTTATCCCAATGAGCATGAACAATCAGCCAAACTTTTTCAGACTAATGTACACAATGCTGTTTAGTCTGAGAATTCCGAATGCTTTCTTTGTTTTCCACCTAGCCCAGCAGAGGAATTATATTTTGGAAGCATTGAGTCTGGAGAGAAGAAAACTCTGATAGTGTTGACAAATGTCACCAAAAATATCGTGGCCTTTAAGGTAAAAAAGAAAATCTTAAAGTCATAATCAATGATGAGGGTGTGTCAAAGGCAAGTGGTTTGGAGAATTCCTAATGGAGAGAGTCATAGTCAAAGAGTGAACGGCTGTTGTGGGAAATATTTAGCTTGTGTTGTATGTTTTGCCCCCTCCCGGTCCTGTACTCCCTTCTAGTAGAAGGGCTAGTAGTGAGCTTAGTCACCTACACTTCATATTTGGTGACACAATAGAAGCTATACTCCAACTTATACCACATGTGACAGAAAGGCACCTTTGCTTTGATTGTGTTATCCTTCAGTGTTGTGGTAAATTACATGATTTATCTAATGAAGATTGTCCTCTGGCCTGCACATACATGTGCACCTATATGCTCACATACACACAAGAGGAAGGCTAGGGCCAGGTGTGATATAGTGCATGCCTTTAATCCCAGCTCATTAGGGGCAGAGGCAGGTGTGTCAGTAGGAGGTTGAGACCAGCCTAGTCTACATAACCAGCTTTGGACCAACAATGGCTACAAAGATCCTGTGGGGGGGGCGGGGAAGGGTAAGTGACAGTAGGAGTTAAAAGTAGGTTTTTAAATAAGTCAGGATATTTTTGTCTTATTGATGACGACAAATAACAATCTGCATATAACTTCTCTTTTTGTTTATTAGCTGCTCTTTTTTTTTTTTAAGCCATTCTTAAGCCTCGCCTCCAAAACAGCATGTGATTATGTGGTAACTATGTTTCTAAATAGGTGAGAACCACAGCTCCAGAAAAATACAGAGTCAAGCCAAGCAACAGCAGCTGTGATCCCGGAGCTTCGGTTGATATCATTGTGTCTCCACATGGCGGTGAGTTGTCGGGTTTTTTTCTCTCTCTTTCTCTCATATTCAGAAGTAGTTGACCAATATATGATAGACTCCAGAGAATTTTTTGAGTGCTTTTATTTGGGTACAGTTTGGTAGTGGGGTGGGGGTGTTTACTGGGTGGTGGTTTATTTTGTTTTCTTGGTTGGCGGTGTGCTGCTCTATTGGGGTTTTGTTTGATTTTTGAGAAGGAACTTAAAAGTGGTCGGGTAGGGATGGGAGAGAATCTGGAAGACTTGGGGGAGGGGAAGAATATGGTCAAAATATATTCAACTTAAAATGTTTTAAATAATAAAATATTTTTGAATAATAATAATGCCTTAAGCCAGTACCCAGCCCCCTGTTCCTGTTCATGTGTTAAATTACTCTTTTGAAATGCAGGCTTAACAGTCTCTGCCCAAGACCGGTTTCTGATAATGGCTGCTGAAATGGAGCAGTCCTCTAGCACGGGGCCTGCAGAACTGACTCAGTTCTGGAAGGAAGTTCCAAGAAGCAAAGTGATGGAACACAGGTAAGCATATCAACTCACAGCCTCTCAACTGTGATGGAGGACTCAGAATCAGAACTTTTTCACAAAAGGAGGGAGGCTGACACTGTTCATTCCTTACAGCTGTTAGATTCTTGGGGTACTTGGGTTAAAGAAGGGAAGCTGCTCAAGTACTGACCAGTGGGCAGGTACACATCTCAGACCATCAAGTCCCCCTTGTCAGAATGCTCACCTGGTTCATAGACTGGCAGTGTTGTCTGTGGCAGGGAAAAAACAAAGCAAAGGGGCCACTGGTAAATCCTAGTGAGATCCATTGGAACATTCCCATGCCGAAGTGGCCCTGGAGCCACTCCAAGAATCCAGTGCTCTGTTCCCATGTGAAGAGACAGAGTAGATAACAATTAGAAAAGCTGCTCACAGAAGCATGGATACAGTATCCTATTTAAAAGGCAATGCACAGGCATATGCTTGTGTGTGCCTCTGTATGTCAGCTGTGATGAATGCCTTTAAACGTACAAGGGAAAATAAAGGAAACAAGGGAAGACTTCTTTCTAGTTTGCTTTACTTTACACCTTTTTAAAATGGGATTAAAATTTGTTGGAGTAACATTGGTTTTGCCTCCCTTCATCCCCACCCAAGGACATTTGTCAGTATGCAGAGATATCTTTGTCTTTCACAACTCAGCAGTTGGGGGAGAGGCAGTGAGCATCTAGCAAATGTTCCTAAACCTCCCAACCCCCTGTGATTTGATGACACCACTCCCCCCAAAACTGTGAGCCCTCCCCAAACTTAGTAGCACTAAGGTAGGAAACCCTGGTTTATAGAGTAGTTAGGGATAATCTCTCTGCTAGCCATTGACTAGGACCTGAAGGAAATGAAAGAGGAAGTCACATTGTGACTGTAACTGCACAAAGAGCTTTCTGGTGGCGGGCAAAGCAAGTTGCAAGACAAAAAGAAATGGACTTGGTTTATGTGAAAAAATAGCAAAAAGCTCCATTTTCCTTAACTGGGTGGGTTGGGCGAGAGACAGCTAGCAGCTAGGAGAGCACTGGGTCATTGCTTATGAGGAATTTTCTGAGGAGTGCCCAACCTAGAGGAGCATTCTGTGGTCAAAGGACAGCTCTTGTTAGGTCCTTAAAGTTCAGGGAGAAAAGTGTGTCACAGAGTAGAAGTGAACAATGTAGCAGGCACCCAGGCACGGCCATTCAGAAAAAGATGATGTATTGGTGCTGCCCACTTGATGGTCACATCACTGACCACTGACAGTATTGATCATCTTAAGTAGCACTTTCAAGAAGCAGGAATAGCAGTAGCCAGAGCCCATGCTGAAGAGACAGATGGAGACCTCTGAGCTAACCTAGAGGTGCTACAGATTGCAGAGCAACTGTGAAGTTGATAAAGGAGTCTTGGCTTCTGTTTGTTGTAGGGTATTAGGTTTTGTTGTTGTTGTTATTGTTTCTTCTTGTTTGTTTGGGGTAGTGGTTTTCTTTCTGTTTATATTGAGGGTCTTGTTGGCATGGCAGTGGTGTTTGTTTTGTGAGATGTAGTCTCATTATGTAGCCAAGGTTAGCCTCAAATGTGTGACAGTTCTTGTGGCTCAGTCTTCTAAGTATTGGCATTACAAGTGCTCTCCACTCTGTCCAGCCTGTCTTGGGGTTTTGAAAGTGAGAAATTTGAGCACTGTTTCAATAAACAAGCTGGACAGGTAGCTCAGTACTAGAGCGCTTGTCTCATATGTGCAAAGTCTTAGGTTCCATCCCCTGCACTGGCAAACAAACAAACAAATGAGGGGCATGGCAATAGAGACCCTCAATATAACTGCAAAACATACTACTAGGAGGTTGCAGCAGGATGGTCAAGACTAAGGATTACATGTGCTACATATGGAAACCGTGTTTCAAAGAAGAAAAAAAGTTAACAAAAATAGTATTTCTAGTATCACTGGAAAAGTTTATGCAGGTTGGACTCTGAAGAGAGGTACTCCTGCTTTTCATTAAATAGTAATATACATAGGTTTTCAAATTATAGAAACAAAAAATGCATTTGGTTATGCTTTGTTTGTTTCGGTTTAGTTTAGTTTGCTATGTTTGTGAAACAGGGCTTTGCTATGTAGTCCAGTGATGACTTGAGACCCAAAGATCTTTTTGGTTTTGGTGAAAAGCATGAGAAATTGTCAAAATATTAAGAACGAGTTACATAAAAAGAATCTGATACTAACACAAAGTGCTTATGAAACACTCAAAATGAGGGGTTTTGTTAAATAGAAGTTGCTTTACTTTCTTTGCTTTGGGTTTTACCGGTTCGTAATGGCTGCCTTCTCTGGAGCTATCAAGAGAAAATCGTTGTTCCCACCTAGAAGGTGGGAGGGATCCTGGTGGTTTGGTACTAAAAGCTCAAGTAAAGCACCATCCCTCCATTCTAGAAATTGGAAGGTAATCGGGGTAAATTCTACTGAACAACATATGAAAGGCGTTTTTTTGAATCCCCTGGGGTGGTAGGCAGTATGTGCAGCTTCTGTTCTTTATACACATACGGTAGCTAAAAGGCGACTGAGGGCTAAGCTCAGTGCTTTATAAAGAGGCACAAAGTCCCAGCTTTGATTTTTTAGTCGAGAAAAAAAAAAAACCCTGGAAGAAAATAGATAAATATAGACTGAGCTACTTTCTGAGTTGAGCCTAGGGAGAGGAATCAGACCTTTTGTCTCCCAGTACACAACCACTTGCATTTAACTCTGCATTTCCTAGTTTGCTTTTATAAAAAATAACATATATACTAAAGGTTTGAAGAAGTTATGCTTCCTTTGAATTTCATAGGTTAAGATGCCATACAGTTGAGAGCAGTAAACCGAACAGTCTCATCCTGAAGGACAGCGTTTCTGCCATGTCAGATAAAACCAGTGAAGATCTGTACCTCCAAGTAAGTACACTTTCTCCCTCACCGAACAATCGCCAGTGCTAATCAGCACAAGGCCATCTGTGCTCCCTGAACCTAATGGACACTTTTAGCAGAGACACTACCAAAGTTTGGTTTTTGCTGTCTGTCCCTCTCTTTCTTCCTCTTTTGGTTTTGGTTTTGGTTTTGTTTCTTTTGTGGGACTTAGAGTTTGTTTGTTTGTTGGGGTGTCTGTTTTTGTTTTGTATTGGTTTGGGGGAGTGTAGTTTTTTTCATTTGTTTTTGTTTGTTTTGAGATTTTTTTTGGGGGGGGGGGGGAAGGCCTTGCGTTTTGAGACTAAGACTCACTTTGAATCCGTGCTGGCTTAGAACTCCTTGTAATCCTCCTGCATCAGCCTTGTAAGTGCTAGAGTTACAGGTATGAGCCACCACACCTGGCTTGGAAGTGCCCTCTTCTTTATGAAGAGGCCAGTCAGAAATGGTAAGTGCCAGGTTGCTTTCTTGGCTATTTTACTATAGAATCAGGGCCAAATAGTAAAGCACTATGGTGCTTTGGTGAATACAAAAGCCACCCTCTCATATAGAAAAGCACCATCTAATGCATTTCAAATTGAAAGAAACAAAGTGGCTTCTTGCATAGAACTCAGAAGTGGAATGCTTACCACTGAGTGTCTGAGTGTGATGCCCAAATAAAAAGAGAAAGCAAAGAGATAAATATCTCAAAGATGTCTGGACCTCCAGGAAGTGGATTATTCCCATCTGTACTAGAAAATTAGAATAGAGCCCCAGGGACATCCGTCTCCACCAAACACATTGGATGCCTCCCTCCCATTTCTAGTTCCCAACCTTTCAGAGTAGATGGGCCCCATCCCGTCAGTATTTAGAGTTCTTATATTTCAATTTGGCATTCTCGTGATCGTTTTATTGATACCAATCTCTCGTCCTTTTTTCCCTATTCAGCTCAATCGTTTACTAGAAAGCAATAGGAAACTTGAAGACCAACTGCAGCGCTCTATCTGGTTCCAACAGCTACTGCTTGCCTTAACAATGGTCTTGCTTGCTTTTGTTGTTTCTTTCTTTTATTCATTATACAATTAAACAAGTGGCACCTGGTTGAAACCAAAAAACTCCTTCAGACATTATCTGGAGAAGGTATACAGACCCCACCCAAACTTTTCCACCCAGCTACCAGAACTACTGTACATCTGGGCTTCCTACAAGGAAATATGCAGCACATAGAAGGGTGCCTATCTAATAAGTTATTTGGCTAGAGAGATGGTCAAGGCATTGATTATTAGAGACTATAGCTAGTTAGGAAACTAAGTAAAGGTATTTGCATTATATAAATTGATAGCTTAAATGTAATTTATTTTTCTTTTTGATTTGAATGCTTTCAAAGCAAAGTTTTATCATGTAAATACACTAGGCGAGCTGAAAAGTCTAAGTAATAACGCTTTGTTGTGGCCAAAAGAAAATGTAGTCTGCTTTTTTTTTAAATTACAGAATTACTAGCTGAGCTGACTTATTAGTTTTTCTATGCTATGTATGTAAAATATGTATATTAAAAAGGAAGCATACTTAAACAGAGTAATTTATGTAATCATGACTTTGTAACTTGGAGAACTACTTCCAGATGATAGTCAATATTCTTTTGGAATGGAAAGCTATTTAATGCCAAACCTCCTTAGCCTTTGTTTCTAGGTGTCACTGAGCAGCCTGCCTCTTACTAATCTGGGCTCTTTAATGAAGACTCTGTTTTTGATACAATATGAAAAGCTACATGTGGTTGGATTTTCTTTGATTTCTCTTATCAGTGCCCAGAAGGAATGCCTCTGAAAGAGGCTCCCGTTCTAGTCAATTCTATGCAGTTTCATGCCTGTCCATATGTTTGGACACTGAACCTTTTGCCTGGTTTATTATAAGGGCCTACTTTTCCATTGTTCTGTCTTCATCTTCATTCCAGGGCAAAGGAGTCTCCTCTGTGGACTACAAGTTATGCCACCTTCACCCTCATTTTTTAAATGAAAGGCATTACGTAACATTTTTGAAAGTCTAGTTGTTTTAGATGTCTATTACAATAAGTAACCTTGGGTTCCAGATGGTCCTTGTTAAAATTGTTGGTAAGAAGGAAACTTTGAAAAGTATCATGTGTGCAAAAGGAAAAGCAAAGCAGAGAGGCTTAGCGAATGGGAACTCTCTCTCTCCCAGTGGCTTCTGTGGCCCACTTGATACTCTGCCTTTGTCATTCTTAGACTCACTCATATTGTTCCTAAATTCCTACAGAGATACACCTTGCAGAAGCAGAGGCTAATGAAATAGCTTTGTATTGTCATTAACATGACCAGTTTCTGTCACTTTAGGTTCAAATCTATGTCTGCCTTTTTAAGGAAGAAAAATACTCTGCCCAGCAAATGAATATTTAGCCATGTTCAGAGAATTATTCTCAGTAGAGTTGGGGGCTCTCATTTGGAAGAAGTTGATTCCCAAACCGAGTTTTAAGGAGTAATATAACGAAGCTCCTTAAAACGTCGGCTGAGGAAATAAAACGTTAAACGGACACTAGTGTGATACTTTGTCTTAATTTGAGTTTTTCTGTTTCAGTTTGCCACCTCCAGATGTGAAACAGACTGCAGTCCACCCTAAGTACTGTGCACAGTATCTATGTCCCTGTATGTTCACAGTGACTTCCCAAGTGGTAGATTGGGGGCCTTAATATAATCTCATCCCAAATTATCTGTCTATGCTTTTTATTCCTCATCAGATAAACAAGAAATTAATTAGCTAAGATGAGGAATATAATTGTCCTAACAGTGTCCTTTTAATGTTTCATAAGAAAATCATGTTGACACACTAAATACCCTTCTTTAATTGTTGTCTGGTCAGTTGAATTTAGTAACATCTTGTTAGCATTTCTGTGTAGTAAATGTGACTAAAAAGGACTTTGGGAAATTAACATAATGTCAACAGTAACTGAACTCTTCTGCTAATCTTGATTAATCTATATAGTAACATTTGATTTTGTCCTGTCTTTATTTGGTTTAATTTAATCATATGTGCATGATTATTTTTGGTATTCTGATCAATAATTTTCTCTTGAATCATGTTATTGCCTTTTCATGATCAAATTACCAGGGATTTTCATTTCGATTTTTGTTTTCACTCGGGAATGGAAATTAATACATTTTCCATGAAAACATTAATAAAAGATCATTAGCTTGATCTGCAAGTAGCCTAAAATGCAGATGCTGGTTAACCTAGTCTCAAATTTCATAAACCATAACTTTTATATCTTACCACTAATTTTGACTGGATTTAATAGCACTTTATTGTACAATTATAAAAAAATATATTCCTAGAATTGTTGCCAGTGTAATTTCTCTAATGTTCTGGTGCTTTTCATATATTTTCAGTATTTTTATTACTATATTGGTATTTTCTTTGTATAAATTGATCAAAAGAACATGTTTTCTATTTTAATATGTTTTAGAAAATAATTGCATTTATGAAATAAATATCATCAGGAAAAAAAAAACCTTCTTGTCTCTAATTGATAAAGCATTTTTTTTAAATCAATGTTCAGACCAACTCTGCCCTTTTAAAGATCATTGTAATTCTGTTTGGATCTGCTTTGCATTTTTATGAGGACAGCACTTCAAGCTTCCAAAAATGAATCCCTGTGTCAAGAGGCCCTGTCCTCAAGTGTGTCCTGTTTATCCTTGTCCCCGTGTCTAGTTTAGGGTGCACACCAGTGTAGTTCTTAGCATTAAACTCGCTGCCTTGGCTTGAGGCTCTTCAGCTCTTCCTGGAACCACATGGTACCCGTGTACCTTGAGTCTTTGTTCTGTACACCTGTGTACCTGATGGACCTGCACATCCAGGGACTTTGGAGATAGCAGTTGAGCATTGATTGTTTCCACAGCGAAGTGTAGCCTTAGGCAGATGGGTGATGGAGGAGCATAAGGGACCCACTAGTGACAGAAGAGGCCTTTGAAGCTGATAACATTTGTCCCTTCACTATTAGAAGACATAACTATCCAACAAAGCAGTGCCCTCCTCAGAAAATAAAATAAAATAAATAATTGGTTCCATTGAAAAACAGAGATACAACATCAAGTAGGCAATGAATCCAATACATGTGGAAAAAGAAAAAGACACAATGGAGAATGTTAGCAGGCAGAATAAAATGCCAACCTGAGACTGGGTGATCATTCCTAAAGGAAGGTTTTTATAAGCATCAAGTTACTTGCGGGAAATCTCCACTTAGGAAAGGGTTGATTACAGAAAGCTGCTCTTTCTCCCTACAATTTTCATTACCCACTGGAGGGTTCCTGACATCACTCATCCCATGGGCTATCTCGGACACACAGGATGTTTCTCCTCCATCGAGAGCCCAAAGAAACTGGCTGGAATTCTGTTTATTCCAAGTAACATGGGGTACGCAGACTGTTCTTCATATCTGGGAAAAGGTAGCCCACATATATCTTCTCCCTATTGAGTGATACCTTGCACTTGATAGGTGCAAGAGTGAGAAGTAACACATTTAACCTGTCTACTTAGGCTGGCCTCCCCCTACCTTCATAAAATTGTTCACAGTTTAATTTCCTGAATATTGCACCTCACTGAGAACCAAATGTCAATTCTCTAAACTTCCCTGCTTGATATTCCTATCCCTGCGCTGGTACCCCAATAAAATCATATCTTTGCCATTTGCACACTGATGGTTTCCTTCTGAATAAACAGTATTGGCTTTTAATATCCAAAATCTCATACCTTCCTGACCCCACTCACAAGTCATCATCTGTGAATATTAAAACACTTAAAAGATATCTTGGACTGGGAACTTAGCTCAGTCTGAAAAACTGCTTGCCTTTTAAACATGAGAACCTGAATTTGATCCATCCCCAAAGCATACATTTAAGAAAGAGGCAACAAAACAAAACAAAACAAACAAAAAAGCCAGGGCATATGGCTATGGCTGCATATTGTAATTCAGGCACTAGGGAGGCAGATAGGCAAATCCCAGAGCTCAAAAAAGTAAAAATGATGCCTGAAGAAAAGCACATGAGATTGTCCTCTGGATCCGGCCCCCCCCCCACACACACACACACAGACACCCTCCCAAATTTCAAGATAATTGGTTTAATTCAGCAAAGTATATGCACGTTACAGGGCAGCAGTTTGGTCCTTGAAACTCAACAGGTTTTTCATGTTCCTTTCTCCTAATGGCCTGTGTCAGTATATCATAAAATCGTGGGTTTTATGCTTAAGAAATATGCAGATCTTACAAGTCATTCTTTCTCCCAAGATTACATGGCTATGCTACTTCAGAGCCAAGTTGATCCTCCTTCCCTCTTGTAATTCCTGTTACAAACAGCCAAGGCTGCCCCATCTGAGAAACTGGTTACAATGTAGAATGGGTAGATCCAACACAGCCTTACCTTCACTAAACAGTGTGAGAAGAAAAAGAGGATGAACACAAAAGGTCCAAAGAAAAACAGGTGATAGAATAGCTGAAAAACTGATTTTGTGGAGATGGAGAGATGACTCTGTGGGTAAGAGCACTTGCTGAGTAAGTATGAGGACCAGAGTTTGGATCCCAGCGCCTATGTTAAAAAGCAAGGTGCGGTCAAACCTGTAAGTACAGAGCTGGGAGAGTATCACAGAAATAAGAGGATTCCTGTGGCTTGCTGGCCATCAGCCTAGCTCCACATTCCCTTAGTTAACCCTATTTCAAAGGAATGAGGCCAAGAGTAACAGAACAGGACCCTCAACATCTCCTGGCTTACTTTTATACCATACACACATACACACACAGAGTGAGATTTTTGTTTTCTAAGCTACAAACAGACTGTTCTAGGGTCCCTCTATTCTTATTCTTTTGAGTTCAATCAAGAGCCATAGACAATATAAACATGTTTAGTAAAGCTAAGCAAAGCAAATACTCCGGAGATTTGAGTGGGCTGCTCCCTGCACAGTGGGTTCTACAGTGTGAATTTTAAGGGGATTCATATAAATGTTTTTAATTAGGTGGTATACTCATGGAGTAAGGGGATTCCCCTCTTCCCTCTTCTATTATGATGGACTGAAGATACTTTTCAAGGTATTTCTTCTCATAATATAGAAAAATCCACAAACATGGAAGAGGTATCAAAACAAGTTTTTAAAGATGTCAGATTTTCTTGAGGCTGCAGTCCATTCATTTGTGCACGTGTATGGGAGAGTGCCAGGGTGCTTTAGTCTGATTTGTTGGTGACCGGGGGCTTTACTGTCACCTCCTAGAAGTTACTATGGTCTTTATTCTATAGACCACCACAAGCCATTCACAGTGGAGCTGCCCTCTCTTGAAATTTCTTCTTTCCAAAAGGACCCAATTCTCTATTAAAGGTCTGCCTAATTAGGTCATGCCTACCAAGGGCAATCTCCTTTGGTGGTAACTCAAAAATAAAAATTATTCTTTTGGACCCTAATTAAGTCTGCGAACTCTGCCATATAGCTTAACTTAATTAGGAGAGTGATGTAACATTACATTCTCAAGCCCTGCCCCCCTACAGGCAAGAAAACAGTTCAGAGAAGGGCTGTGTTGGGTAGGACCTGAAACTTTTCCCAATTCTGTACCCAAGGAAATAGGGTCAGAGCTCAACCTTGCCTTCTGTGATGGATGGATTTGAAATCACAGATGTTCCTCACTTGAAAGAACATCGACTAGAGAACTTCAGATAAGCACCAAGTGGTAGGCTCTGGAATAGTCTGTCTCTGGCCTACTAGCTTCAGTCCACACAAGTGAACTTTCTGTGACTACAAGTCTTAAGAAAAAGCACACACCCCTGCCTTGAACATTAATTCTGTCATAACAACTCTCAAAAAAAAAAAAAAAGATTCTGACAATGAGTTATTTTGCTAGGACAAAAGGCACTTCCAGTAATTGTGTACTTTCCTAAATGACACTCCAGTAAAACCAACTCACCTTTTGGAAGAATCCATCCAATTCAGTGGGTTTCCTTAGTCTTCTTAGATATAAGGATTCTCTGTGAAAAGAACTAAATGTTTTAAACTATAAAATGGGTGGACCTGCATGCAATTTCTAACATTGTCGAAGCTGTCCAATTTCTTTTGAAACAAATTCTAATTCCTTAAAAGCTCCCCCCCACCACCACACACACAAATCCTCTTGGCATTTCAAGTAGTTCTCAAGCTGTGTGTGCATATTGAAAATTATACTGATTTCCTAATTCATTTTAGAATTTGTATGTGTGCAACTTTCTGACCTTGATAAAATCTCCAGACCTGTGATAGTGTCCCTTTCCTAGCTATTCCCTTTCCTAGCTGGAGCTGGGATTACCACAAACTATGAAATAGGTTGCAATGCAGACAATGGAAGCCTAACTTGTGATGTTTCAGAATGTGACATGGAATGGTTTGTATGATATGTTATATTAAGAATATGTGATTCTGTTCAGCTGGGGATGGAGAGCTGCATGTGATTAACATAAGACCAGAATCACTTATGGACCAGGCTCTCTTATACTACCATGGAGATTCATTGAGTAGAACTTATTTGCACTTAAAGTCACACTGGAATGCTCTCAGCCAGGAACACACAGACGTGATAGAACATGAGTCAGAAATCCAAAGACTGTTGACAGCTGACAACTAAATGTCAAAACAAAAGTGCTTTCACCATCCGAATCCTGTGACTCCAACTACTTCCTTTCACTGGGGCTGCAGACTACAGGAGGTTATTATTAGGAGGCCATAAAAATAGTATGACACAGTCTGGAAAATGTAACTTTTTTTTTAATGTGGCTGACCTGATAGGTAGATGAAAGAGAAAGTTGGAAAGAAATGGATATAAAAAGCAAAGCAAACCTTTTTTTTTCTTTTTCTTTCTTTCTTCTTTCTTTCTTTCTTTCTTTCTTTCTTTCTTTCTTTCTTTCTTTCTTTTACAAATCCAGTACTTCCCTAAAATTTCTGAAAACACTTAAGACCATAGGCTTTAAAGGCAGAGGTCCATCACACACAAGCTACATTCCAAAGTCACTGCTTAGGACAGAATCTATTATAGTCTGACTTTTCCTTAAACAGTAAGGAAATTGTCATGACAGAGACAAGCATAGAAATCTCCAATGTGATGAGTGTGAACTAGATTGTATCAAGTTGACAAGTAAAATCAACCGCCACAACTTTGTGTGTTCTAAGTGCTGAGAGCCAAGCCCAAGTGAGATTGCTCACATATGTATGGCCAAAGTCAGACTGACAGTTAGTCTTCTTTTAGTCCTTGAGGAAAGGGTCATCTCATTCATTCTAGAATCTATTCTCCTCATTGCAGCTAAACAATACTTGTCAAAGGTCAGCAATAACTGTCTTATTGCTTCATCCAATGGATTTACTATGACCCAAACTTAAGGTGAGTCTTGTTTCAATATGTGGCCATATCAATACACTAGGTTTCTAACACAACAGACTCCTCCTTTGCTTCTAATATTGACACCCTTTAATTTTCTTTAATGGCACCTATCTTTTACTTCTTTAAGATGCTAAAGTTAGAATGGTACTCTCCTGCCTCTCTTTAACTGAACTTCTCCATAACCATGGTAGCAAACAGCATTGGTAAGCCATTACTCCTTGTGTATTGGTAGCCCAGATCCAGTTTGGAGTCTACACACATGTACCTACTATCAACTTAGGAAGGCAAGGGTCCAACACAAATGAGAAAACCAACTCATAATCACCCACCTGAGCTTGCCTTCTAGTATCTATTTCAATGGATGCTCCATTTTAATAGGTGATAGCTATTATTTATACCACCTAGGAATATGATTTCATCCTTGATACCATCCCTTTCTTTAACTGTCTATCTATCTCTATCATTCTCTCTCTCTCTCTCTCTCTCTCTCTCTCTCTCTATATATATATATATATATATATATATATATATATATATATAATCTATTATTCTATTATTCTATTATTCTATTATTCTATTTCTCTCTTTCACCTGGACTCCTGCAACCATTTCAAAGGATCTGGGCAACTTCTGAATATTGATTCAAGAATGCACAGGATGAAAGAAATGAAATCTGGTGAGATTTGATTAAAGTCCTCAAATGGGCCCATCAAGATAACTGAAACTGGAGTGGAGAGAACCAACTCCCAGAAAACGTCCTTTTGCTTCCACACATGCAGTGGAGCACATACAAGCCTGGATACACACACATACTATATACATCAAAACCTCAAATGGTTCTCATGGCTTTTAGCCTATGAATAACTTCATAACTTTCCTTACAACTCCCTGAATTATCAAGCCCTTATGTACCCTCCCAGCCCCTTTTCCCAGTCTTCAGATATCTTTATGGCTCAGGCCCATTTCTCTGACTGACATTTTCTTGATCCCAACTTCCCTCCCTCATCCTCTTCCCATTGGCTCTCAAGTCATTATTGGCTCAGAAAAGGGAACTTCACCCTGACAATTCACGAAATTAAATGTTTCCTCCATTGGCATCACCAAGTTTTTCTGCATAGCACACTCATTATGCCTTCTCTTTACCTCTTGTTTAATTTATTGAAAGTAGATTCTTCCCTCATACAGTGTATCCTAATTATAGTTTTCCCCTCCCTCTATTCCTCCCAGTCCCCTCCAAATCCATTCCTTTTCTGTTTCTCATTAGAAAAGAACAGGCTTTTGGAAGTAACAAAACATGACAAAATAAAATATAACAAGATAAAACAAGAACCATCATCCCATTGAGACTGGACAAAGCAACCCCAAATAAGGAAAAGAGCCCCAAGAGCTAGAAACCCACTCTGGAGTCCCATTAAAATACTATACTGAAAGCTATAATACACACACACACACAGAGAGAGAGAGAGAGAGAGAGAGAGAGAGAGAGAGAGAGAGAGAGAGAGAGAGAGAGGACCTGGTACAGACCTGTGCTTGCTGCTTCAGTCTCTGTGAGTTCATGAGTTTTGTTCAATTGATTTACAGAGGCTTGTTCCCCTGGTTTCCTCCATCCCCTCTGGCTCTTACTCTTTCTGCCCCCCCCCTTTTCTATAGAGTTCCCTTAGCTCTGAGGGGAAGTATTTGATGGAGACATCCCATATTTAGAGCTGTATATTCCAAGATATCTTTCTCTGTTTCTCTGCATCTGTCTCTCTCTGTCTCTCTCTGTCTCTCTCTGTCTCTCTCTGTCTCTCTGTCTCTCTCTCTCTGTGTGTGTGTGTGTGTGTGTGTGTGTAAAATATCTGTCTTTGGATCTCTGTATTTGTTCCCGTATGCTGCAGAAGGAAGCCTCTCTGATGATAGCTGAATAAGGCATGATCTATGAGTACAACAAAATATCATTACAAGACATTTTATTGTTACTTTTTGTCAAATAGTAGTATTTGGTTTTATCCCAGGTGTCTGAGCTATCTAGTCTCATGCTTCTTGATCACCCAGTGTCAAGCTTGGCTTCTGTCTTGTGGAGTGGGCCTTAAGTCAAATCAGATATTGGTTGACTACTCCCACAGTTCTGTACCATCATTGCCTGAGCATAGCTTGCAGGTAGGACATATTGTAGGTCAAAGGGTTTGTGTCTGGGTTAGTGCTTACAGTTCAACTTGAATAGACTTATAACCCCTAGGTTTAAAAAAGCAGTAATTAAAAGATACTTTATATTTAAATATCTGTATAATTTTTTTTATTAACACCTCTTTCCCTATTAAATTCTAAACTACCCAAGAGAGGTGAAGATGTTCATCATGGAGTCCCAGTGTGAAGAAAGAAATGGCTAGAATTTTAAAACTAGAAAATTCCAAAGTTCTGCACTTGTATTCTTTCTACTCTTTTCTGGATTTCCTCCCCATGTACATAAATTTGTATCCATTAGCACAGGTTTAAGCAAATCATGTAACAGTACTATAGAACCCAGATTAATAGGTCAGGGACCTTACTGCTAAGTGGAGGTAAATAGGGCCATTGTATTTTTAGAAAATGTAAAAATGTTTCTTCCATCGTGGCTTCAATAAACTGTTGGGGCTTTCTCAAATCTTTGGTGAGCAGGTAGCTTTTTCAACCTTGCTCATATGCCAGCAGGGAGAACTATGACCCATGCAATATTGCATCAGACTACATCTCTATGTTCTGTTTCTTAGCTTGGCAGATCATCATTTTCCGAAGTAGATCCTTCTCAACACTACTTCATAGCTCACACTGGGACAAAAAGTTACCATTTCATATAATGTTAAGAACTGTGTCGTTGGCCATATTGATTCTCTCCTTGTAAGATTTCTCAGAATCTCTTTCTGTTTTGTTGTGGTGCTAGGGATGGAATTCAGGGGCTGTTATATGCTGGTCAATTACCCTACATGTAAAACTCAAATGTATTAAAAATCTGTAGGTAGTAATGTGAATAATGACTTTTCAGTATAAAAGGTATTTCCCAAATTTGCAAATCATGTATTAAATACAAATTATAGGCAAAGTTCTCTTTTCAACTAATTTCCTCATTATACCCCAACAGACCAATCTAAAAAAAACAAGATGGAATCATTTGTGCTAAAACTACAAGCTCACACTAAGCTTTTTCTGACCTGAGAAATCAGGATTAGAAATATACCACTGTCCCTATTGCTGCATTGGGGTTCCTGTCTGGCTACAAAAACTTTCAACCCAAAATGTATCCTGTCTACAAGAATTACAGGCACAGGGGATAAAGCAGAGACTGAGGGAATGGCCAACCAATGGCTGATCCAAGTTGAAACCCATCCCATGAGCAAGCACCAGTCCTTAACACTGTTAATGATACTCTGTTATGCTTGCAGACAGGAGTCTGCATGTCCTCTGAGAGGCTCTACACAGCAGCTGACTCAGACAGATACAGACATCCACAAATTCTGATTTGTACATTGGGGATTCTTAGGGAAGGATAGGAAGAAGGATTATGGATCCTGAAGGGGATGGAAACACCATAGGAAGACCAAAAGAGTCAACCAATCTAGACCCTTTGTAGCTCTTAGAGTCTGAATCACCAACCAAAGAACATACAGTACTGGACTTGGGCCTTTCCGCACATATGTAGGTGATATGCAGCTTGGTCTTCATGTGGGTCCCAAACAACTGGAATGGAACCTAGAACAACAGGTGAATAGTAAAAAGAAAAATATAGTTAAATTAAAAGAGAGAGAGAGAGAAATATACTACTGAAAATTCTCAGGTAACTACTTGCATATAGAGATAATGTTCCTTCTTCTTGGAACTGTAGACAAAAATAAATAACTTGAAATAGCTCAATGTTAACTGATCAGTTGCCTCCTGCTGTTCTGTCTCCCTTTCCCTACCTTAGCAGAAAAGTAACTTCAAAATGACCACTTCACCTGGCCCTACTATTCACCTGTTGTTCTAGGTAGCCAGGACAAACAAAAAAAAATAACACATGGAACTTTTTCTTTTTCTTTCTTCAAGCATTTCTCTGTAAGACCTTTCAGTGGATTTTTTTTCCATTTTTCATTCCCATGCCCCTCCCCCATCCTGCAGCCATCTATAGTTTAGTCATGGCCAGAGTAACATCTGTGTGGCTCTCTCTTCTTTCCCATTCTGCTGTTTCTCAATCACTTTTTGTTTGTTATCTCTCCATAGATTGGTTGAACATAGAAAGGATATCTGAGGCTCCCTGAGATCCAAAGTCATCATGAATACTACTATTGTTGTCTATTTACTACCTTCCAGGCTCTGGCCAATGCACAAGAGTTCAGGATCCAAACTCCTGCCTGTTAGGCAGTTATTAGCAGCAAATATTCACTCAGGGTGAACCAGGTAGACCTCATAGAGGCATTATGAAATTCTAACCTTAGGGGACCTTATTACAAATACAGCATGTAAGTATTCACATAACACTTGTTTCAAGTTTGTGCTGTTCTCTAGAGTAAACTGCACAAAGTTTCATGACATCTTGTTTCTTCATGTGTTTGCGACATTTCTTTAGGAGTCTTCTTGCTATTTTATGTTCCCCTGGGCAATTCTCTTCATTCTATTGACATTTTAAATTTCAATGATTCTGACACTGATCTTTGGCTAATTGTCCCCCATTAACCCTTCTATTTTATGGCTTAAAATCAATATACATTTTTATTAAAGGCTTGGGGAAAAGAAAAGGTTCTGTCAACTTCCTATATATAAATGCATTTTATTTACCCCAGGCACATCTTTCTGCTACTTATTGAATCTAATGTTCTTTAACTCAATTATAGGTGAAATTTCCACATCTCTTTTCCTGCCCATGGGACTCATTATTCAATATTGCATTTTCCTGCCCTACAGTAAACAGCATGCATAATAGCATTAGACTCTTTGCAAGGCAGTCCCTAAACAAGCAGCGATTGAATCAAATGGACTGAAAGTTCCACGATTTGTAGGGTCAGAAGACTATGAGAGATAGAAAACTGGGTTGTCCTCTCTTAGCTATAAGCCCTGGAAAGCCAATCAATCATAATGGGGATATAGAAGCATCACAAAAATATCACTTCTTAAGCAGAGTCAGATGACCTTGAAGACAGATCAGTAAGGAATCCTTAGACCTATTCCAGGAATGTGTTAGAAGGACGCATTGAACTAGGAGCCAGAGTGTGAATAAGAAGAGTTGAGACTGGGCTGAAGATTCTGAATTTTTTAACCTGTCAGGAATGCTGATGTCAGCGTATCTGGACTACCCTTTGATGAAGAAGACTGTAGATATGTTAGAGAAGACTAGCCAGTGACTAACCACCAGCTGGGCAGGTGTCTCAATGAGTAAAGCACTTGCTGAACAAGCATGAAGATCTGAGTCTGGATCTCCAGAGCCTACACAAAGCTGAACATTGTAATGTGTGGGCTGTGATCCTAGCACTCCAGTGGCCATAGGAAAGATGGAGCCAAGAGAATTTCTGGCATCCATAGTAATAGACAAGAAATCCTATTTCATACAAGATGAATGATAAGGACTGACATGTTAAGTAGTCCTTTCTTTACAAGTGCACTATGGCATATGCAATCTCCCTCTCCCTCTCCCTCTCCCTCTCCCTCTCCCTCTCCCTCTCCCTCTCCCTCTCCCTCTCCCTCTCCCTCTCCCTCTCCCTCTCCCTCTCCCTCTCCCTCTCCCTCTCTCTCTCTCTCTCTCTCTCAACACACACACACACACACACACAGGGGGTGGGGAAAAGAAAGAGAAAGAGGGGGAAGAGAGAAAGATTTTCTTTTAAGGAAAAAAAATCAATTGATCTCAGGGCTCACCCAAAGTGTGAAGAATCAGAATCTGCATGTACACATGTGCATAAGGTTCCCAAGTTCCCCAGGTGCTCATATATACTTTAAGCTTAGGCAAATATTCTCAGAAAGGATACTTTCCCTAAAAGCTCCTGTGCTCTGAATTAATTCTCATTTTACTTGAGTCTTAGAGTTGTGGAGAGAAGCTGCTATGTATGCTTTTCCATGGGTTTTGCTCTCCAAATAATTTATGTTCATTTATAAGTAACCCGTGTGATGTACGGATATTCTTCAAAATGAGTTAAACATATATTGAATGTTTTCAACATGTCAAGTACCATGTGTGGCACATTATTCCAAAGAGAAACAACATATTGGATCCTACTGTCAGGAAATCATAGAATACAAGTAGGGTGATTGATTCCAGTCCAGATTTAACATATAAAATACCAAATTATTGTTTGGATATGTAGAAGGGTATCAAGAAACAAAATATTTTTTTTGTCATGAAACATGTTCATTTTGCCATCAGGTAATATAAGTGTAATATTTTCCAGCTGCGCATGCTCCAGAAATGTATAGATTCCTAGTGGGGTTAGCATAACTAATAGAGGCCCCACTTGGTATATCATAATAGGGACATTATGTAGGTAAGGACTCCCATTGAAGAAATACCATCAGGTAGCTCAATTAGCAAATCTAGAAGAAGAGCGGATAGAGCCACTTCTCCTAATTTTCCTAGGTAGGGAAAGGCTAAAGTACAAATCAGATTTCAACCTTTTCTACTTGCAGAGGAGCTAGCTGATGATATGCAGTTTCAAAAATGGATCCTCCTCAGGGGAGTGAGTAGGTAAAAAGAAAAGGTGCTTGGGTGGAAAATAGCTTACCCATGTCTCAGAAATGTGTCCTGGAAATGAAGCATCCAAAATAATATAGGAACTTGGTCGATGGGGACTGTATAATAGAGTCATTACTTGTCTGGATGTTCTGGCAAAGGCAACTATGGAAGAAAGGGTTTATTTTAGCTTATAGTTTCAGGGTGTAGAAACTATTTTGGTGTAGAAGCATGAAAGTAGGAAAGGGAGGTGGCAGGCCATATAGCATCCAATTAGGAAGCAAAGAAGAATGAGTTGTGGTGTTCAACTTTTTTTTTTTTAATACACCTCAACCCATAAAATGGTGTCAACCACAGTTAAGCTGTGGGGTGTTTTTGTTTTTGTTTTTTGCCTGCATTAACTTAATGGAGAAAATCCTTCAGAGATACACCCATAAGTCCTCCCACAATGGGATTCTAAAGCCTATCAAGTTGACCATGAGGATTTAACCATCAAAAATGAAAATGTAAATGGCTTCAGCCTTATTGTTTGGAAGACTAGTAGGTGCATAATATATCTCAGTGTTGTGTCCTGCTGTGGTTTGGAGGACATACCACAACACATTAACCTAGCATTAAAAATAAAAGAGGGCATACAGTGACCTGTATTTGGTGGGGTCTAGCTGATAGAACTGTTTGTACTATCAGCACTAGCAAAAAATGACACTATAGCATTCAGCTCTGAAAAATTAATTCAGACGTTTAATGTAAATCAGTAGAATCATTTAATCTTTTAAACCCATGATCCAAAAAATTATTCCAGAGGCCAATTATTCAATATTGGAAATTTCTCCAGAGTGAAGGGGGAGGGAGGGAGGGAGGGAGGGAGGGAGGGAGGGAGGGAGGGAGGGAGGGAGGAAGGGAGGGAGGGGGAGAGGGAGAGACAGAGATACACAGAGAGAAACAGAGAGACTGAGAGATAGACAGAAAGACAGAGACAGACAGGCAGAGACAGACAGAGACAGACAGGCAGACTGACTGACAGAAACAGAGAGAAGAGAGAGAGAGAGACACAGAGAGAGACACAGAGGCCTGAAAAGGTATTAGCACAATTTCTTTTTATATATTTTTGTATGGTTTCTATCCCTACACATAAGATGGTCCTTGGAAAGAGAAAATACTTCCCAAAAACCTCTCCTGAAAACCACCCTTTTTAAGCAAACAGGTTTTATTTGTGTACTCATTTAATGGATTTTGATTTAGTGGGACTGTGAAATCAATCCATGTGTTGTGTTGCTTAGCTCCTCTAGATAATGTATCTATCAACTTGTCTCCATTTATTTTCATCCTGTAGGGAAAATGGTTCTTGCCTCTAAGGCTAGGGACCAAATATACTCAGGATGGGAGAGAATGGAATGTTTCTAGTTGACGATTATTTCCAAAGAAATGTCATTGAAATGAAGACAGGAAAAGCAGAGGGCTCTTTTGTTTGTTTCTTTGGCATAGCATCTCGCCTGCCACTCTTAAGGTGAGAATAAAAGGGCAAGTTTGCATCTACAAATAGCCACCAAATTAAATCAGTAACTCTTCTGGGCTTTGCTGCCAATGGAGAGATTAGATTTTTTTTTTTTTTTTTTGCTCCCAAATGAGATAAGTGGTGGGCTGTACTAAGACAGAACTCTTGCATTGAACACATCTTTGAATAGGTGTTAGTGTCCTCAGAACATTCTACCAGGGATTTACCTGAATAATTATGAAATAAGACTTGTGGAATTAACATATTTTCAAATTCATCCCCTTTTCACAAATAGTTAGAATGATTTTATATCCAAATGATGCAAATATCATAAAATGATGAAAATTGTTAGGATATGGGTTGGAGAGATTGCTTAGTGGTTAATAGCATCTTGTGCTCTTCCAGAGGACTCACATCCAGAGCCTAGCACCCACATCTGTCCAGTCATCAACAATATGTAACTCCAGTTCCCAGCTTTTGATGCCCTTTCTGGCCTCCTTGGGCACTCACACATGTGTGCACATAACCACAGAGAGAAACAAATAAAAATAAAAACAAAATCTTTACATTTAAAAAATTTATTTTACTTGTGTGAATATTTGTCTACATGTATGTGAGTCTACTATGTGAATGCAGGGCTCAAAGAATTCAGAAGAGGACACTGGATCTCCTGAACCTGGCGTTACAGATGATTGAGAGCCACCATATAAGTGCTGAGAACCAAACCTGGGTCCTCTGCAAAAGCAACAAGTGACTTTAACCACTAAGCCATCTAAAAACAAAATCTCAAAATAGATTGTGATAAAATTTATGTGAAGAAAGCAGACAGTGTGTATGTGTGTATGTACGTGTGTATTACCCAGAAAAATATAATTTAAAAAATGTTTAATCTTTCTAGAGAGATGGAACACTCTGAAAACATACTTAATTTGCACCAATTGTCTTCATGGTTAAAATATGTTTTTCTCCATATTCCCCTTTCCTTATTTTTTAAAATGAGCTTATGATACCTCTGCTTTTTATAATTAAAATCTGATGAAAGACATTAAAACTTAATTATAAAAACAAATTGAATTATGACTTATATCAGTTACCTAATTTCCTTTGGTACATCAAGACTCTTTTAAACCAATATCAAAACTGAAGTTGTGAAGCATTGTCACTGAATGCAACAGGAAAAGAAAACCTTTTTTCTCTCATGGTGCCTTTCATGTCAGGCATTCCATGTCTCTGTCTCTGCTGTCTTTCCTTTTCAAATAGATACTCAGGCTCATTCCTCAAAGCCAAGATCTCAAAACCAGAGTTCTTTTGACTTGTGTGCCTGGTGGGCCATGAATAAGTACAGTCTTAGTTCTCCACCAAACATCTCCATGGTAACTTGCTTTGTTAGACACTAAATATTGCTTAGGATTTTAGAGGTGCACTGCTTGCTCTATGTACAACATTAGTGTCTGTCTTTAATGCACTCCATTCTCTGCTTTCAACTTGCTAGAGTTTACCCTTTCTATCCCCCCCCTCAAAGACTTAGGACAATTTCCATGTTATCAAACACCACCTTGTCTATAAAGCAAAGGCATGTGATAGTACCTAGAGACATTCACGGTTTAGCCAACTTTCAGTGCTCAAATGCCTTATAACAGTTACCCGTGTCTGTGATAGTTTGTTTATATTGATTGATCGCCGACATAATGTAGATTTAGAATTACCATGGAAACATGCCTGTACATGTCTGTGAGGGAGTCTATGCACTGGTTTAATTGAGGTGAGAAGGTCTACCCTAAATATGCACGGTACCATTCTATCGGTTCAGGTTCTAGACTGAATAAAAAGGAGCAAGCAAGCTCAGCACCAGTATTCATCTTTCCGTGCTTCCTCATTGTGGCTAAAATACAATCAGCTATTTTAAATTCCTTCCATTATGACTTCTCCTTCGTCATAGACTGTACCCTTGAATTCTGAGCCCAAATGAATCCCATGTTCTTTGATTTGGTCAGCACATTTGATAACAGTAACAGGGAATGTCTGTCTCTATTGTCTTAGGACTAGTGTTTTCAGCTCCTACTAAACCAATGAATTCCCTGGGGTTCTTGTGAAAATGCAGATTATGACTCAGTACTTCTGAAGTGAGGTTTAAGATTATATACTTTCAAAAAGCACCCAGCTAGAGCTGATGCTGCACAATGCTGGCTGCCCTAGAAGGTTTTTGTTGCTATAATAGGATACCTAAAATGGGCAACTCATAAAGGAAGGAAGTTGATTCTGTTCATGGGTCCTGGGGACTAGAAACCCCAAATCAGGAAGCTGAATTTTGATGAAGGCCCTTGAGAGGTAGTAACATGATGGAAAGTAGAAGACAAATGGGCATATATAGAAGGTGTCAAATGTAAAGGGCAGCCTTGAGTTACAGCAGCCCATTCTCAGTAACTACCCTTAAGGAATACATTGAGGACCAGTGAGCTATCTCAGTGGGTAAAGGCACTTTCCTCTAAGCCTGATGACCCAAGTTTGATCTTCAGGACCCACATGGTAGAAAGAGAAAAACTGCCCCAAAGTTGTCCTTTGACCACATTAGTACCATCCACAATCTTACAGGGTTGTGTACATAGAAGTTTGGGGCCAGCCTGGGCTATATGAGACAATGTATCAAAAAATTAGCTCTGATTAAGTCTCTTGTTACTCCTAGAAGTCATAACATAGGTCAGAAATATGCAGACCTATGACATGGTGCTACCCCACCTTTATGATACTAAAGAATACAATTTAACGGGACCTTTGAGACTTGATTTACTTTTCTAGCATAGGACCTAAAAGATGGTATGACACAGCTCTTTAAGGAAATGCACTTTCTTAAAGGCTTCCCTTTCATGGGAGAAACTGTTCATCACTCTCTTCTTGACTATCAGGGGGAAATTGCTTGTACAAAAACAAACAAGAAAACCCTTCCCAGAAAAAACTAAAGCCAGTCAGCCAACCAACCAACCAATCAAACCCCAAACCCCAAACCAAACAGTAACAACAAAACACAACCATCTCTTTCATCTCTTTCACAGTCATCTCTTTCAAGATGACTGAATGGGGACCAGCAAGACCCACTCTAGATAGTATTTTAGTGAGTCTTTCCTGCTTGAAAGATAACCACTCCAAAAAAACCTGGGACGTGTCAAATAGGGCTTCAAAGCTGCAAAGCCCATTATTTTGAGCAAAGATAGTCACAAAATATTACTTATTTGGATGTGTTTAAAGATTCTGACCTCAGAATCATCTGCCTGTTCATCCTGGAAGAAGGGGAGGTCAGCTGCTCTCATGCTTCCATTGTGTTCAGCCAAATTGCCATGTTACAAAAACATGCTGTGATAATGAAGAAAATTAGCATCCTGTATCCAGTGCTAGTTCATCACCAAGACTACAAATGTCAGGGCCATATCCAAAGATCTTTTTGTTTGGTTTGTTTGTTTGTTTGTTTGTTTTGATGTTTCAAGATAGGGTTTCTCTGTGTAGCCCTGGCTGTCCTGAAATTTTTTATGTTAACTAGGCTGGCCTGGAACTGAGAGATCCACCTGCCTCTGCTTCCCAAGTACTGGGATTAAGGTGTGTGCCACCACCACCTGAAGATCATAATGGGACAAAATAGCCACAGTGGATATACTACTTGACATTGCCTCATTGTTTATCCTGAACTGCTCCACTGTGCTGTAGTTTTTTCCTGTGAGTTCTAGCACTTTATCTAATGAGAAAGATTGCTATTCCTATGCTGTACACACTTAAGGAATATGCACTTATATATAAGCTCTGATTGAAGATGCATGGCCATCAACTGAGCAAACTTTACTCACTAGGGTACAAGCTTGCAAAGCCTTGTTCCATCTAGGGCAGCAACTGGGTCCCTGACTTACTCTATTTTTAAATAACAATGTATATTTAAGGTACAAGTTTACTATGCAGTAATTTTATTACACACTGATACAATTTTATTACATTTCAAAGATACTTAGGTTCATAATAGATTAGAAAATCTTTAAAAATTGCTTTTGGTGGCTAAAAAGATGGCTCAGTGAGTGGACAAACTAAGTCTGACTCCCAAGAATCTACAGATATCTGGGTGCCAAAGCAGGAGTGTTTGTAAACCCAGTGCTCTCATAAAGAGATGGGGTGCAGAGACAGGAGACCCCTCAGATGCCACACCAAAACTAGCAGCCAACAACAAAGAGATGCATCTCAAATAAGATAAGGCAAGGATTAACCCTCTGACTTCTATAGGATAACCAGAACATTCTACCCATTCTCAAATACATAAACATACACAAACATATGCACCCGCATATGCACACATAAACTGGGTTTCTCTACTGATAATTTTAAACATTTTGTTCTAAATCTTCTAATCTGGGCCAGATCATATGAACCATTGGTGGTCAGTTGGTATTTGGAGGGGGAGTTTCTTGCCCCTGGTAGGCATTTGGCAATGGCTGGAGACATTTTTGATTTTCTTAACTGGGAAAGTATGAACCACATGTCTGGAAAACGATACTGATACTGTGAGATGCCACACAATGAACAGAGCAGCTCCTCAAACAAAGACTGTCCCACTGTCAAAGGTCAGTAGTCTAAGACTGAGGAAGATTTATCCAAGCTCAGAGACTTAAACTAGCTTAGAGCCAACTCTTTCCCCGCTCCCCTATTCTCTCCAACCCTTCTCTTCCTCCCTTCATCCTACCTTCCCTGCCTGAGCTGTCTTCAGCTGCTAAGTTGCTTCCCATTAGAACCATAAACATAAGGTCACACACTAACATGGTTTAATGGTTAGGTTTGATAAGAACTTTCTGTTCCTGACCCCCTTGGTTTCTTCACAGAGAAGCAGAAAGCAAGCCAAGGTGAAGATGTCACTGTTCCATGTTGTTTTCCTCTGTCATCCGCATCCTCTGGCATCTGAAGGTTTTGTTTTTGTTTCTAAGGCTCATATTTAGAAGGGAGGTCAGCACTAATATTAAAGCCATGTTGAGGAATTCCCATTACAAATACTTTTCTTTCCTGGGCATTCTGGCAACCATCTTCACCGGTATAGAGTGAAAACTCTTTCCTTGATGATCTTGAGGTTGGCATTCAAGATTCTTGAAAAATAAATTTTCAAATAAGTGTAAAACAGGCTCTAAGAAGATCTGCTAAACAAAAATATGTTGGATAGGAGAATTAGTTTTCATGCTCAACAGGATTGGATTAAGAAACACCTGGCTCAGCTGGGCGGTGGTGGCGCACGCCTTTAATCCCAGCACTTGGGAGGCAGAGGCAGGCGGATTTCTGAGTTTGAGGCCAGCCTGGTCTACAGAGTGAGTTCCAGGACAGCCAGGACTACACAGAGAAACCCTGTCTCGAAAAACAAAAAAAAAAAAAAAAAAACAAAAAACAAAACAACAACAACAAAAAAAAAAAAAACAAAAACATCTGGCTCAGTGGGTAAAGTGCTTTTGCTATGTAATCCTGAACACCTGAAACCCATCCCTAGGGTGCATATAAAAGATGGCCATGCTGGTGTTGGAAAGGCACAAGGACAAACAAATCCCTAGAGCTCATTGTTCAGCCAGCTTAGCCAATCAGTGAGCTCCAAGCTCCATGGTCAGCGAATGACCCTGTCTCAAAGGATAAGACAACTGAGAAAGACACTCAATACCAACCTTTGTTCCCAAAAGTCACATACATGCATGTACACATGTGCACATGCATATACCAAACACACAGAAAAACAAAATATGACCTTATATGAGGTATACTTTGAGTTTTTCTGTGAAAGTGTTTCCAGATCAGATTAGCTTAAGAGGGGAAGTTCTGTTCTGAGGATGTGTGACGCCATTTTAAGGGCTTTCATCCTCAAGTGAATGCAAATAGAAAAAGAAATGCTCCAGAATTATCTTACTCCATCTCCTGATTTGGCCAGAGATGAATAGGTTCCCATTGGGACAGTTTCTGCTACTATTTTTTTTCCCTACCATAATGGCCTCTGTTCCCTTAAACTGTGAGCCAAACTAAACCTGTCCTTCTTCAAGCTGCTTTAGGCAGATATTTCATCAGAACAAGAAAAGCTGCTATTACATAGTGCTTGGGGATGTGGTTCAGTTACAGAGGTCATAATTAGCATGCACATGGCTCTGAGTTTAATTCCCTGCTCTCCCTATAACTACCCTTAAAAGAAAATTGCTGACCAGAACAAAATGAGTTTATCACATTAATTCTAGTTTACTTAAAGGTCCGAGCACCAATCTCGGGGCATTACATACAATTGAGCTGCACACTCAACCCTATCAGTAACTGACTGTTTCTACCTTATAGGCAAAGTAATCTTGAAATGGCCAATCTACTTTGGTTGTCTCGATCCTGCTTTCTTTTGTTCTGCCACAGTTATTAACTCACTGCTTCTTGGCCCATCAAAAACATTTATCCTATTACACTGAATGAAAGATGGAGCAGTTTTGTGAGAAAAGTAGATTAAGATTGTTAAACTAAATTGTTGTGTTTTGTCATTTGTCTGTAACTCCTGATCGCATCCCATAAGCCAACATCACACATCTGTGCTATGGGATCTTTTACTATTTCCATTCCCTTGGGGAGTCCATTTTCTTGGGGTAGGGGATAAAAGTTCAAGGTAGATTAAATCCCCTAATCTGGATCTGTCTTACTGTCCATCACTAGGATGGGGAGTCACAGATACCCCCTTTCAGAAGAAATGGGAGTAGATACTAAAAGCATTAATGCTGTCAATCTTTCTCAATTTCTACGTAATTTTGATGAGTTTGAGCTATGCTGTAAGCACACTGCCTTTAACTGATCCTTTTTTGTTCTGCCCATTGACTTTGTAGAGAGTAAACCCATTACTTGCTTTAGACCTTAACCTCAACCCCCAGATTCCACCTATAATGAATGCCACCACTTGTAATCCTGTATTCTTCCATTCGTGCACTATGCAGGAACAACCAGAATGATGAATAGAGTCTCCCTGAGGAGCTCTGGCAAATAAGAGAAAGACGTCCGATTCTAGTGGCATCTTTCTGCCTTGAGAAACAGGCAAACTCTTTTTAGACGTGTAGGAATTCAAGCTGTCTTTCCAGGATGAGGAGAAAAATAATTGGGCAGTGAATAATATTGAAACTGGCAAGAAAAAAAACCCCACACACCCGTGTTGAAGGGTCTACAGAAGACTTAGAACTCTTGGGTGGTGAGATAGCTCAATAGGGTAAAAACTGATTTCGAGCCCCAGAACCTACATTTAAAAACCAGGCATGGTGACTGGTTACTTAAACTCCCTCCCAGGGGAAGACATAAGCAATGTCTTCTTGTTTTCCTAAACTTCTGATGGCAAACTGCCAGTAGCAAACTGGGTCATAATTTTGCCAATGTTTATTCTGAGGAACCAGTGAATTTATTAGACTTCATTACAGAGCATAGGTGAATTGGTGCTTCTTTTGCAAGAAGCTCTAGCATCTGAAAAGTCTTGCCCAGTAGGGCTGAAGGCCACATAGACCAAGAACTTCCACTTCCCCCATTTTTCTCAAGCCTGTATACTCTAGCTCATCCTTGGGGGCCATGTACACTTAAGGCAGAGTCGCACACAATAGGTAGTAAGAAGCATCTAGATACTCAAGTGAGGGTCTTCTGACCCTCTCCACTGCTCTGTGAGGGTTACAAACTCTCAACAAGCCCAATTGGGACACTGTTTTTCAGGGTGACACGGCTGCATGTCTGAGATAGCAATTGCTTGCCTGAGAAAACACTCATGACAGCTGCCAGCATATGTAATCCCAGTGATGAGGACACAGACCCAGGTGGACTCCTTTGGCTCATTGGCCTGCCATCCTAACCTTAATTGACAAGCTCCAGGTCAATGGGAAACCCTGTCTCAAAATAATGTAGATGACTCCTGAGGAACAATACTCTACATGTACCCAAATAAGTTTATTCATACTCACACATAAACATACACATATGCACACACAAAGAACTTTGTGATGGTGGGCACCAGGAATATTGCAGAGCTAGAGCAAAATTACTAAGGGCCACCTTAATTAGTATTATTTTTACTGTTGTTGCTATCATTGAAACAAGGTCTCACACTGTAGCTCAAGCTGCCCTGGAACTCACTATGTAGACCAGATTGCCCTCAAACTTATTGTAGTCTTCCAGTCTCTGCTTCCTGAATGTTTGGATAACAGGTGTTAGGCATTAGCCTGGGTTTTGGACTATCTTTATGTCCTCTTAATAGCTATTCATTATGGATCTCTGTCTCTGACTTAACATTTTTTGAAGCAGATAAAATATTTGGAATGTATTTACTAGTTTCCACCAACCAAAATCTAAGAATGACATCTGATAATATCTGAGATGCATAACAGAGATGTGGGGAATGGATGCCTATCTACAGCATCCATCCCTGAGGTTGGTAAATACCTTAATTTATGACTTTCTCTTGTTCTATGACTATAAAAGTTCCACAGTGGAATCTGTTATTCAGAGCCACCTGAATCTATGTTCCTAGGCCATGGACACTCATGCTTGGTTCAGAACAAATGTTCTCGTTTCTTTTGAGGTAAGAACTGTATGTTGCATCAGTATTAAAATCCATTCAATTTCTCTATGTGAATGTGTCCATAGCACTGTGGTCTGAAAATCAGATAACAATTTCTCAATAACTAACAAATCTCACAAGAACTTTTAGAAGGCAACACTTCTCTCCAAAGACAAAAATAAGTTGGAAAGTCCATAATATTAAAGGAATTCTATTAGCCATGTAAAGCTTCAAATTTGGCAAAGAATCCAAGAACAAAGGAAAGAAGGAAGGAAGATTGCTCAGTTGGTTAAAGGTTGGCTTAGCATGCAATGAAACCCTAAGTTTGATGTCTCACAACACATAAAGCCAGCATGGTACATAGATTTATAATCCTAGCAGTAGAAAGTGGAAGCAAGAGGATCAAAAGTTTAGAGCCTGAGATAACATGAGGTCCTGTCAAAAAAAAAAAAAAAAAGGAAAGTAAGAAAAGGGAAAGTAGGAAAGGAGAGGTAACTATGCACACTTTAGAACTTTATTTTAATGTGCTGCAGTGAGTTTCAATTTAGTTGTTTAGTGTGATCTCTAGAGGTCATTCAGCAATGTCTGGAGACAGTATTTGAGATGGACATCACAGATGATGTTGCATGTCCTAACAGTTCACAGGGCAGCCCCTCCCAGAAAGGGAAACAATTGTTTTAATTACAAATCACAAATGTTGGCAGCACTGAGGTTGAGAAATCATCCTAGTCTGTGCTGGGTGGGGAAGGATGCATTTATTGAAGTCAACGTGCATTCGTTTGTAGCATGGAAATCAGTTCTTCTCAGCATTTTGTTCCTCAGACAGTGTAAGTGATGACAGGGAAGATTTACCTTGTCCCACCTTCACTGCTGCGCCGCTCCAGCTATAAACAAGGCTCTCGTGCATTTAGAACACTTTGCAAACTCATGTGAATTTCATAACCTTAGTTGAGGGGAAATAAGATAAGATCTGAGCATGTGGAGAGGACATCATGGCTTGAAGGCTGTGGGGCCCATCACTGTCAGTCTGATATGAATATTTATGGCAGCACATTCTACCATGAATGCATTTGTCTAGAACAAGATTGTGTCATGCTGCTACAAGCAGAAGCAAAGCTTTCTAAATACAGCTGCTATTCTTTGAAGCGAGTAGGTCCTACATTGGTTTCAGGTAGAAACGGTGCAAGAATTTGATATTCAGTTGACCAACATGAGAAAGACAGGGATGAAAAAAAAAAGTGTTCCCTTGCTTGAAACTGATTTTCAAAACACTAGGTGGTAATCATTTGTGTTTATTGAACATCTGAAATGTGGTAGTGCAAATTCTGATATGAAATAAAATGTCAGCTACTCACAGGTTTTAAATTTTTATTACATTTTATTTATTTGGGGGAGAAGCACATACATGTGTGGAGGTCAGAAGACAACTTACAGGAGTCAGTCCTTCCTTCCACCAGGAAGATCCCAGGAATTGAAATCAAGTTGTCAGACTTGGTGACCAGTGCCTTTGCCCACTGGGCTATTTTACTGGCCTCAAACTGGGTTTTAATCACTTCATAAAAAAGGATATAAAAATGCCTCAATATTTCTACATTGTTTGTCATGGAAGTGATAATAGCTAAATATGTTAGATTAAGAAAACTGTATTGTTAAAATTAATTTCAGCTCTGATGTAATTTTTTTTAAAGACAGAATTTCACTATGTAGCCTAAGCTATCCTCAAGCTCCTGATTTTCCTGCTCCACCTCTCAATTGTCCCCAAGACTGATATCTTTTGATAAATTTACATTTATTTTTATTTTATGGGTATGAGTGCTCTTAGTGGCTGAGTCATCCCTCCAACTTCATCTTTTCTTAATGAACTTACTAGATAGTTAAAATTTATGTTACTTCACTTACACATCTCTTGATTAATGTTGATTTAAGAGAATATATTTTTGTCATTATTTTTAAAACAAACATTTTTTTAAAATTAGTATATGTGTGTGGGTATGTGCAAGATGCCCATGGAGGCTACAAAGGGTTGTTAAATTGCTCTGGAACTGGAGTTAGCTGTGAACCTCTTGTTGTAGATGCTAGGAACTGATCACAGGTCTTTTAGAAGAACAGTACTTGCTTTTAATTGCTGAGCCACCTCTCCAACTTCTCCATCATTTTAAAAAGGTCATTGTGATGCTCTTTCTCATGGAAAACTATATGCAACAACCCAGATCTTCAGCTTTGGCTACACAAATGCTGTTGGAGAACTTTTATTTTATTCATAACATACATTTAACTATCTACTTGTTGTATGTGAGTGTATATGTGCATAGATATGCATAGAGAAGTGCAATATGGTGCATGTTCACAGGCCAGAGGGCAGTTTTCAGGACCTGATTCTTTCTATCCACTGTATGGGCCACAGGGATTGAACTCAGGTTGCCATGTTTGGTGACATGTGCCTTTACTTAGAGACATATCTCACCAGATCTGGAGAGCTTGTTTAAAAACACTGATGCAGGTATGGAGAGATAGTATAATGGTTAAGAACATCTGTTGCTATTGCAGAGGACCTAGGTTTGGTTCCCAGAAAACCCACATGGTAGTTCACATCCATCTATAACTTCAGTTACAGATTTGATTCCTCTCTTGACCTCCTTGGGCTCCAGGCATGTGTAGTATACACATGCATGCAAGAAAAATACTCATTCACATAAAATAAAATTAAATTTAAAGATACCAATTTGTGGACATCCACAGAAAAATAAATAAATAAGTGCAATAGACCTATACTCTGATTCTTATAAAAAAATTAGTCAAAATAGATATGCTTAAATGTGAATGTACCTTGCTAGAAAGATGGCACACTGAAAATTGTTGAGAACCCCACAGAAAATGAAGGAATGTTCTGCTTCTAAAGAAAGCCAAAGCCATGATTTTCTTTTTTTTCCCATTGGATATTATATTTACATTTCAGATTTTATCCCCTTACCCCGGTTTGGGAGTATTTTATTGAGTATATTTGCATCAATATTCATAAGAGAGATTGGTCTGAAGTTCTCTCTTTGTTGGATCTTTGTGAGGTTTAGGTATGAGCTTAATTATAGCTTCATAGAATGAATTGGGTAGTGTTCCTTCTGTTTCTATTCTGTGGAATAGTTTGAAGAGAATTGGTATTAGGTCTTCCTGGAGGTTCTGATAGAATCTGCCCTAAAACCATCTGATCCCAGATTTTTTTTGGTGGGGAGACTTTTAATGACTGCTTCTATTTCTTTAGGGGTTATGGGAATGTTTAGATGTTTTATCTGCTCCTGATTTAATTTTGGAACCTGGTATCTGTCTAGAAAATTGTCCATTTCATCCAGATTTTCCAATTTTGTTGACTATAGGCCTTTGTAGTAGGATCTGATGATTTTTTTTTTAATTTCCTCAGTTTCTGTTGTTATGTCTCCCTTTTCAGTTCTGATTTTATTAATTTGGATACTGTTTCTGTGCCCTTTGGTTAGTCTGGCTAAGGGTTTATCTATCTTGTTGATTTTCTCAAAGAACCAGCTCCTGGTTTTGTTGATATTTTGTATAGTTCTTTCTGTTTCTACTTGGTTGATTTCAGCCCTGAGTTTGATTATTTCCTGCCATCTACTTCTCTTGGGTGTTTTTGCTTCTTTTTGTTCTAAGGCTTTCAGGTGTGCTGTCAAGTTGTTAATGTATGCTCTCTCCAGTTTCTTTTTGTAGGCACTTAGAACTATGAGTTTTCCTCTTAGTACTGCTTTCACGGAGTCCCACAAGTTTGGTACAATGTGTCCCGATTTTCATTAAATTCTAAAAAGTCTTTAATTTCTTTCTTTATTTCTTCCTTGACCAAGTCATCATTGAGTAGAGCATTGTTCAGTTTCCACATGTGTGTGGGCTTTCCATTGTTTTTGTCATTATTAAAGACCAGCCTTAATCCATGGTGGTCTGATAGATTATTTCAATCTTTTTGTATCTGTTGAGGCCTGTTTTGTGACCAATCATGTGGTCTATTTTGGAGAAGGTACCATGACGTGCTGAGAAAAAGGTATATTCTTTTGTTTTAGGATGAAATGTTCTATAGATCTCAGTTAAGTCCATTTGGTTTATAACTTCTGTTAGTTTCATTGTGTCTCTGTTTAGTTTCTGTTTCCATGATCTGTCCACTGTTGAGAGTGGGGTGTTGAAATCTCCCACTATTATTGTGTGAGGTGCAATGTATGCTTTGAGCTTTTGTAAAGTTTCTATTATGTATGTGGGTGCCCTTGCATTTGGGGCATAGATGTTCAGAATTGAGAGTTCATCTTGGTACATTTTTCCTTTGATGAATATGAAGTGTCCTTCCTTATCTTTTTTGATTACTTTTGGTTGAAAATTGATTTTATTTGATATTAGAATTGCTGCTTCAGCTTGTCTCTTGGGACCATTTGCTTGGAAGATTGTTTTCCAACCTTTTACTCTGAGGTAGTGTCTGTCTTTTTCACAGAGGTATGTTTCCTGTATGCAGCAAAATTCTGGGTCCTGTTTATGTATCCAGTCTGATAGTCTATGTCTTTTTATTGGAGAGTTGAGTCCATTGATATTAAGACATATTAAGGAAAAATGAATGTTGCTTCCTGTTATTTTTGTTATTGGAGTTGGAATTATGTTTGTGTAGTTATCTTCTTTTGGGGTTGTTGTAAGATTACAACTTTCTTGCTTTTTCTAGGTTGTAGTTTCCCTCCTTGTGTTGGAGTTTTCCATCAATTATTCTTTGAAGTGCTGGATTTGTGGGAAGATATTTTGTAAATTTGGTTTTGTCATGGCATATCTTGGTTTTTCCATCAATAGTGATTGAGAGTTTTGCTGGGTCTAGTAGTCTGGGCTGGCATTTGTGTTCTCTTAGGGTCTCTATGATATTGGTCCAGGATCTTCTGGCTTTTATAGTCTCTGGTGTGAAGTCTGGTGTAATTCTTATAGGTCTGCCTTTGTATGTTACTTTACCTTTTTCCTTTACTGCTTTTAGTATTTTTTTTGTTTTGTACATTTGATGTTTTGATTATTATGTAACAGGAAGTATTTCTTTTCTGGTCTAGTCTATTTGGACTTCTATAGGATTCTTGTATATTTATGGACATCTCTTTCTCTAGGTTAGGGAAGTTTTCCCCATGACTTTCAAAGCCAATCTGGCAGTGCTGAAATGAGTCTACACGCTCCATCCCTAACCCCTAGCAAGCAAACAAATGTCTCTTATCTTCTGGTCAACATTACTAAGTCTGGACACAACCTAAATGTCTTAGGAAGAGAGCTTCTCCAGGAGAAATAGGTTTGACCAGTATACCATTATTCAGTGCCCTGTGATCCTTGAGTCTGAGTTCATTGAGTAGTCAAAAACAACCACCATGAGACACCAGAACCAACAGGCTGGGGAACCCTGTGATGGATTGAGTCAAGGTCAGTACTAGGACCAGTGGCCTGCTGCTGAGAGGGCATCTGTTCAGCTACCTAGTGTTGCTAATGCTTTGGATCTCCACAAAACTGAGATTATCTAGACTGAGTCCAGCTGACTAATTTTAAATGTACATTTTTATCATAAAAAGGAAAATGCAAATTATAAGGCTTGTAATTTTTTTTTTTTTTTTAGAATTTCCTACATGTATAGAATGAATCTCGATCATATCTGCTCCCATGCCCCCTGGCCAGCTTTCTCCCTTCATTCTTGTTTTCCTCTTTATAAATTCCTGATGCCTGGGTGCAATGCCTACAGGTATTGAGCCACCTACTGAAAGGAAAACATGCAGAGGAGCTTCAGGATTACAGGCTGATTTCTTAGACCGTGTACCAAAAGCATTAGCCATTAAAAGAAAAATTGGTAAGCTGGCCTTCAAGAGTGAAAACTGGTTTTCTGTGGAAGCGTATGTACAAAGGGTGGAAAGACAAGTCACAGTGTGTGAAAACATATTTGTCTCACTTTTCTCATTGCTATGACAAAATACCCAGTAAGAAGCAGCTTAAAGAAGGTAGATTTATCTGGAGCTTGTTTTTTTTATTAAGGCTCACAGTGCCAAGGATCCCGTCCATCACAGTGGGGAACGGCACAGACATCTGGTCCCGTTTTTTTCATAGGCACGATGCAGAGACTAATGTTTGTGCTCAGAGAGAAATGAAGACTGTGCTCATCTACCTTTGTCCTTCATATGGTATGCAGCTTGGGATAGCAGCCCAGAGAATGGTAGCTCCTACATCTAGGGCAGGTCTATCCACCTCAGCTAATCTAATATAGAAAATCCTTCACACACATACTCAGAAGCTTGTTTCCATGGTGATTTTAGATGCTGTCAAGGTGACAATAATAACCAACACAGTATCTGACAAAGTATCAAGAAGATTTACAGAACCCTCAAGCTCAACAGCAAAGCTACGGAGAATTTAATTAGAATATGGGCAAAACAGACTCAAACAAATAGCTCATCAAAGAGGATTTGTGGTCATCAAATAAACATGTGAGAAGATGCTGGATATCATCCAGTAGAGAAATATACATCAAAGCTACTGCATAAGAATCTAAAATTATCTGAATACATTTTCTCCAGTTTAAAAACACACTTACCATACAGGAGACCCTAGGCTGAGTTTCCAGCACCAAAATACACTCATTTGTGCACAAGAGCACGTGCACGCACGCACGCGTGCGCACACACACACACACACACACACACACACACACACAATGTTGTTAGTATGAACTCCACCCCTCTCCTTCTTTCCCAGACTGTGCTTTAACTGACCTGAAGTAAGACCTGAGCAGTGAACACTTGTGATTTTAACATTCAGCTCAGGTTAAAGCATGCCTCTCCTTGGATAAAGCATATCCTGCAATAGGAATTTATAAAATAGAGCCTGAAGGCAGGTGAGGGAAACTGCTGATGTGGGGCTTTCTGAGTAAGGGTGATCTTCACCTTCAATACATAAAATAAGAGAATGAACGCAGCCTTTTCTGGGGACGCATTATACCTCAACATAATGTCAAGCCAGAGAGCAAGCTGTTTGGATTTACTGGATTTACTCCAGTACTGGAGTAAAGTCATTTATAAGAACAGAATTTGAGCAGTTGACCAAGTGGACAGAATTATTAGTGATGCCTTGCTATATGCTCTTTTCTTTCTCCATTAGCTTCAATTTCATCTGTCAGATGATGAATTTGCGGATCGGTCTGCACATGGAACTTACCTGGGGAGGTTATTAAATGTACAGAAATGAGACATGCCTTAAATATTCTCAGGTCACGTGTGTGAATGATAGGAAATGATATTTTAAAGATGCCTCACTCCCAAGCAGGGGGAAAAGGATGGATTCTAATGTGCAACCCAACTTGAGAAGCACTGTTTCAGACCACTGGCTCTCAAACTTATTAGCAAGTTCACATTACCTGGGGGTGTGTATTGTTTTGTTCTCCTAATATCCAATGCTGAATTCCAACAATTTTGACTCTGTTGCCAAGTCATGAGATTTTTTTAAAGGGTCCTAAATGATAAAGGACATGAGGGATGAGTATGGGCACCGATACTTTGATATTCTGTATTTTAAGTACACATTTGTATTTTATACTGTTCTAAGAGTGTAACATGTATACATTGCTAATGATCTGTTTGTTCTGAGTTAACCACTCCCAGCCCAGATGCTCCTAGAACAAGATGCTAACTTGAATGCTTCAACAGTTAGAAACAGACAGGTTAGGAGTGAGTAGGGTCTCTTATTTCTCCAATTTTACTGACTATTGTAGTATTTATAAGACTCAGAAAACTTTTTCTTCTAACCCTATTTTTGATACATAGCACAGCATCTTTTTTTCTTGAAAATAGAGTTGTCTCTCCTGAGCCCACAGGATCCCTCAACTACTTGTCATGTAATTGTGCAAGAAATAGTTCTACTGTTGTCTTTTGCACACTAGAATGTCCTAGAATTTTTTAAAAAATATATTATTGTTTCTTCTGTCCCATCCCACTTAGTCTGATGTCATTGGTATGATGCAACCTAGGTGTAAGTATTAGAAAATGTTCTTTCTCCTTCATTGAGGTCCATTATTTGAGAAATGAGAACAAACTGACAATAGACAGATTAACAGGAGAAAGGGCATATGTGTAAGTTTTCTGTGCATGGAGACATCACAAGAAAGTCAGTATCTAATAACCGAATGAGATTCAGAAATGCACATACTTCTTTTTTAAAAAAAGATTCATTATTTTATTTTTAACTGTGTGTGTATGTGTGTGTGTGGGGGGGGGGGGGGGGGCAGGTATCAACATGTGACATGTGAGGGCAAATGTCAGAAAGCACCAGAAGCCTGCAGTGTCAGATATACCAAAACTGGAATTACAGATAGGCATTTGTGTGCTTCCTGACACAGGTACTAGAAATCAAACTTAGGTCCTCTGTAAGAGTAGTATTTGTTATCTCTACAGTTGCCATATGTCCTATTTATGAGGAAGTGGATGATGTAGGCATTTTTGAGGAAGTATAAATGATTTTGAGAGAGACAAATTGGGCCCAAAGATCAGACAATGATCTGGAACAAAGTTTGCTGAGCTTTGAGTGCTCTTTGGATCTAGGTCTTGGGTCTTTCTTCCTGTAATATGCATCAGTCTTACCCATTTGATGAGAACATCAAAGAAAGCTTTATCACAGATTGAGGATATTATTTCCTGATCACTGCAGTTTTTTTATTATATTTATTTAAGTGTGTGTGTGTGTGTGTGTGTGTGTGTATGGAGTGAAACACATCATACACATGGAGGCCAGAGGACAATCCATGGGCCTCAGTTCTCTCCTTCCATCATATGGTGTTTTGGACACCAAACTCAAGTTTGGTCATCAGGCTTGGTGTTGGGTGCAAAGGGATTTTTTTAAGAGTCTTCAATGATTCTATTTTTTCAGTGAAGCTTAAAAATGCTGGCTAAAGTGGTATTTTTACTTAAGTGTATGAAAATCTTAACAAGCAAAACAGTTAACAAATTAAAAATAAGTCTATAAAATATGCATAATATTCACATGAGGTACTTGCTACACAGTGAAGCATTTGCAAGTGCAGAAGACAATGTTTATAGAAGCATCATGACTGGGGACACCAGATCCCAAATTCAAAGCTTTGTTGCCTCCTACAATTAGGAGTCTCTTGTGCATCAGAATCTCTTGTGTGAACTAAGCAGAGTTCATAGGCATGCTGAGTCTCCAGATGTGCTGAAGGGAGAGCAGCTCTTCTGCAAAACAGAGACTCTCAACTCATCAACTTGCTCCCACCTGGTGGGCCAACATCAAATGCAAATTAAAGATAAACCAATTTAAGCACTAACTGCCTTTACCTCATCTGGTGTTTGTGATCACACCTCCAGAGTGATGTGCCACCTGCATACTGTCGTTTTCATCTGACTTGCATAATTCCACAGCCCCATTTTGGAGACTTTTGTCTACATTCCCTTCCAGATTCTATAATGCGGGAAGATACCCTCCCAAAGGAAAATATCCTCCCCAATTTCGTTCAGAAGACTCTTTCGAGATGAGCATTGGAGAGGAGTCAGCACCTCTGGCAGCAATCTTTAGGGAGATTTGGAAGAGAAAATAAGTTGAAATGAATTGGATGAGAGAGTATTCCATGCTTTGCACTATGACTAAAAGTCCCAGTTCTTGCCAAAAAATAAAAGATGCCAAAATATGAGTCATACCAGCAAGGAGAGTGGGAAGTTAATGGCATAGAACAGCATGTAATAGAGGTCCTCTGAACTCTGGCTAAAAATTCAGGCAAACAAGTGTGTTGAAAACTTGTTGCCCCAGATTTTCTTGGGCCAAGCATTGTGGAAGCAAACGTTTAAACATTTGGGAGATGCAGTGATGGGTTTGTACAGCTGAGCCTATTGGAAAGTTTCTCCACAAGCAGATGAAGATGTGTAGTTGAAACACAAATGTGGATTAGGATGAATGTTAACATTTCTAAACTTCCCATTGGATTTTTATAGCTCTTTTCTTCCATAAGGAAGAAGATGACATGGGGTAAATAAGTCACTAGCATGGAGCAGCAAGATGGTTTGCCTTCAAAGCTCTGTAGATTCTGCCTGCAAAGCTGTATAACCAGGTCATGGTAAGAGACAGAGGTGAGAAAGCACTTGCATTTCATTATGCATACTGGCTTCTGCTGGACCATTTAGATCTCAGACTCTAGGAAAATTAAAAATTTATACAACAGCCTGTGGAAACACACCCCACTGTGTCTGGTTCTAAAAAGTCTGGAGTAGGGGGAAAGGGCTTGACAATTTGGATCTCCAAAACTTCCCAGGAGATGTGGGAGCTGGTGGTTCAGGGATCACCCTCAGAGAGCCAGTGTTGAGAGAATGCTTTATAATCATATTGCTAATTATAAATACTTTATATTTAACTATACAAAGATTTACATACAATGCTGGGGACTTATTCCCATGTGACTATTTTTTTGGTAAATGTTTGGATGTTTAGCATGTTAAGGTAGCATAGGATTTGAAGTAACAGTGTTCCCTGCCTTTGGATAGTTCTTATGTGCCTCACGTGACAGGAGCTTTTGGTTTCAGACACAAAGCAGCATCTAAATGAAAAATAGGACCATGAGGGAAATATCAAAGCCAAAATACAGAAAGCAGAACAACAGGTCAATGGGGAGACTAGGAAGATAGGAAAATGCTAGTTTGTGGATGAGATGTTTATGTTTTAGATAGAAGACAGACCAAACTTGAGAAAATAAACAGGACGATTTGTTTATTTATTTACCAATTTCATTATTATTAATGTCCACAGGGTGTGTGAAGTTGTGCTGAGTTGCACATCTGAAGGAATTTCCGAGTTGGGAGGCTTGTTGGCAGGATGGTGAAGGTCAGCTTTTCTGAATACTTAAGTTTGGAACTTGCCTGTTATTTCCTGGCCAGCCAGTATTGGTTTCAAGTAGACTCTCCTTAGATGATAGAGGATGGATTTAAAGCCCTCTCAGGTTCTATTTCTTCTTCATGCAAAACAAATATATCCAGAAAATTGGAGTTTCATGGGAAACTATCTATAGTTTATTCTGACCTATTATCCCATTTGGAGTCTATAAAGGCTATTTTACAACTTTGAATGTTGACAGGCACAAGCAAGAACATTCTTTAAAGTTTTTCTTTTAGTTTTATTTTATGTGTATGGTTGTTTTATGCACATGTTTTATGTGCATCCTGTGTGTACCTGGTACACTCAAGCAAGGTGAGTGAGTTAAAATCTCCAGAACTGGAATTAGGGATAGTTGTGAGCCACTATGTGGGTGCTGGGAACCAAAACCAAGTCCCCTATAAGAGCAATGGGTGCTCTCAACCACTTTCTTCCCCCATTGAGTATATAGTTAGTTTTGTTTCTACAGTACCATGAGACAGTTCTGGTGCTAACCATCTGAGTTAATGTAGACTTCCCAGGTTAAAGGCACTTTCACATCAAAACTGGCCTTAACGACATAAGCCACATACAAATGTGACATTCTTCAGCACACATGCAATTCTGATGGACTACTACTATCAATTTCGAGGCATAGAAAATGAACTTACAGATAACTTTTGCTAGAAACACTGAGTCTTCATTTGGCCCTGCAAATGTCTAATAGGTAACTAACACTGAGATCAAAATGTGGCATTTCTGCCTCTATTTTGCATTTGCCTTCTTTGCTCTTAGTCATTTCCCTTGACTGTCAAGCACAATAGATCTGATAATAGAATATATTGTGACAAGAGTAGGACCTACCTCATAGGCAGCAATGGTTTGCTAATCACAAGGGATAAGAACCCAACTGACAATCTCAAAGATAGAGATCAGCAGACCACAGTTTGACCAAGATGAACTATGCATGCGTTTGCCCAGTCCCATGTCTGTTTCCTCCCTATGATGTCAGTGCCTCCCAACTCAGGGTAAAGGCCATCTGTCCTCTTGATTTCCTGGTATTATAACTCTCCTAACTGAAGTCCCCTTCCTGTTTTTGTACATTGGTGTTTTCATTTGTTTAAGTGATTGGAGCTGATTTATTGGGGCTTTTAAGGTCAGGCCTCTGGACTAAGACTCTGGTAACAGGCAAACATGTTTAAGGGTCAGCTCCTCTGTGTACAGGAAATGATGCTGTCTCTTTAAAAGAATGTTAATATGACTTCAAAGTTATTTGTTACTGCTCTTGGTAAAGAACTTCAGAAAACTAGCAAAAGCAACTGGCTACCATTGCTATATTGTACTGTCTCATTCTTTAAATATTATATATTAAAATATTTACCCAGATGCATGAGCATGCTCAGGAATGTGTCCGGGCTACATGTAATATTGTATTTTCTAAACAAATATAAAATACATTTCTCAGTAGTCCCATCTTTCTTTGGTCAGAGGACCACACTGACCTTCATGAGCATATTGTGTCTCACCTTACACAAATGCATGTGCAGGCATACATGTACACATGCACATGTATACACACACACACACACACACACACACTGCTGATTTGAGAATTACGTCCAGTGTAGCCCTTACCAGCTGCAAGTAAGAAATCTCTCTTCACTATTTTCATCGCCTGACTGTGGTTATTGGTTCTGCATGCATCAAAAGGTGAACTTATTACATTCACTCGAATTACAGCTTCAGGAATTATCCGTTACTTTCTCAGGTTTTGTAATGCACTAGAATGAACCCTAGACTAGAGGCACAAAGGTCATAAACAAGTCAAATGAAGGGGTATATAGAGGAAACATGTATAGCTAAGGCTCACCTTGTACTTGTGATTTTCCTAATGCCCCTGCCCACTACTAGGATTATAGGCTTGTGCTACCATACCTGGATTGCATTTTGATATTCTTGATCTATAAACATGTCTGTATGTTTTCATGTTTTTAATATGCTGTATTCCTTAGTTACATAGAGGAATAAAACACATTAATGCCCTTTAGGGGGACATTACTTCCCTTTGCCATACTGATTTTGAGAATTTGCATGACCAAGGTGTAACTGCAAAAAGCTACTCATTTAAAAAAAGGTTTCTATCTCATTAATATGTTCAATTAACATTGACTAATAAAAAATAAATTTTTATCTATTAAGTAAATTTTCATTAATAAAGATATCTGGCCTGCTGCCTTGAGCAGACACCTGCCTGGTCTGCTTCTGTGAGGACACTGGATCCTGAGACATCCTAAAGGGACTACTGAACCCAGAGCAGCCAGTAAGAACACTCACACACTGCCCTACGCCTGCCCCAGACCCACAACTGGGTGCAGGCAGCGCTCAGGTTCCAGCAGACACCCAAACCCTGCCTCTGTGGAATATCACTCCCCTTCTGCCCCTTGCCTGGGCCTGTTGCCTGGAGCAGCAACCTGCCTGGTCTGTTCCTGTTTGAACACCGGATCCCAAGACATGCTAGAGGGACCACTGAACCCAGAGCGACAGACACCCAAACCCCACCCCTGTGGAATACCACTCCCCTTCTGCCCCTTGCCTGGGCCTGCTGCCTTGAACTGACACCCTCCTGGTCTACTCCTGTGTGGACACCGGATCCTGAGACATCCTAGAGGACACATTGCACTCAGAGCAACTAGAGGTCAGGATTAAAAGATCACAGAGACATCTGGACCCTGAGGAGTTTAGACACAAGCAAGATAACTGGAAAGGCAGGCTCCAGTCAGAGACAGTAAGTACAGGCAGAACTAACATTAACCAGATGGCGAAAGGCAAGCTCAAGAACATAAGCAAAAGAATCCAAAGTTACATGGCATCATCAGAACCCAGTTCTCCCATCATAGCAAGCCCTGAACACCCCAATCACACTGGAAAATCAGAATTCAGAATTAAAAATCACTTCTCATGACGATGATAGAGGACTTTAAGAAGGACATAAATAACACTCTCAAAGAATTTAAGGAGAACACAGGTAAACAGGTAGAAGCCCTTAAACAGAAAACACAAAAATCCCTTAAAGAATTGCAAGAAAACACAACTGAACAGGTGAAGGAATTAAACAAAACCATCCAGGATCTAAAAATGGAAGTAGAAACAATAAAGAAATCACAAAGAGAGACTACCCTGGAGATAGAGAACCTAGGGAAAAAATCAGGAGTCATAGACACAAGTATCACCAACAGAATACAAGAGATAGAAGAAAGAATCTCATGTGCAGAAGACACCATGGAAAACATTGACACAACTGTCAAAGAAAATGCAAAATACAAAAAGCTACCAACCCAAAACATCCAGGAAATCCAGGACACAATGAGAAGACCAAACCTAAGGATAATAGGTACAGATGAGGGTGAAGACTCCCAACTTAAAAGACCAGTAAATAATATCTTCAAAAAATTATAGAGGAAAATTTTCCCAACCTACAGAAAGAGATGTCCATAAATATACAAGAAGCTTACAGAACTCCTAATAGCCTAGACCAGAAAAGAAATACCTCCCTCCACATAATAATCAAAACACCAAATGTACAAAACAAAGAAAAATACTAAAAGCAATAAGGGAAAAAGGTAAAGTAACATATAAAGGCCGACCTTTAAGAATTATACCAGACTTTCACAAGAGACTATAAAAGCCAGAAGATCCTGGACCAATATCATACAGACTCTAAGAGAACACAAATGCCAGCCCAGACTACTAGACCCAGCAAAACTCTCAATCAATATTGATGGAGAAACCAAGATATTCCATGACAAAACCAAATTTAAACAATATCTTCCCACAAATCCAGCACTTCAAAGGATAATGGATGGAAAACTCCAACACAAGGAGGGAAACTACAATCTAGAAAAAGCAAGAAAGTAATCTTACAACAACCCCAAAAGAAGATAACTACACAAACATAATTCCACCTCCAATAACAAAAATAACAGGAAGCAACATTCACTTTCCTTAATATCTCTTAATATCAGTGAACTCAATTCTCCAATAAAAAGACATAGACTATCAGACTGGATACATAAACAGGACCCAGAATTTTGCTGCATACAGGAAACATACCTCTGTGAAAAAGACAGACACTACCTCAGAGTAAAAGGTTGGAAAACAATCTTCCAAGCAAATGGTCCCAAGAAACAAGCTGAAGCAGCAATTCTAATATCAAATAAAATCGATTATCAACCAAAAGTAATCAAAAAAGATAAGGAAGGACACTTCATATTCATCAAAGGAAAAATGTACCAAGATGAACTCTCAATTCTGAACATCTATGCCCCAAATGCAAGAGCACCCACATACATAAAAGAAACTTTACTAAAGCTTAAAGCATACATTGCACCTCACACTATAATAGTGGGAGATTTCAACACCACACTTTCAACAGTGGACAGATCATGGAAACAAAAACTCAACAGGGACACATTGAAACTAACAGAAGTTATAAACCAAATGGACTTAACTGATATCTATAGAACATTTCATCCTACAACAAAAGAATATACCTTTTTCTCAGCACGTCATGGTACCTTCTCCAAAATAGACCACATGATTGGTCACAAAACAGGCCTCAACAGATACAAAAAGATTGAAATAATCTATCAGACCACCATGGATTAAGGCTGGTCTTTAATAATGACAAAAACAATGGAAAGCCCACACACATGTGGAAACTGAGCAATGCTCCACTCAATGATGACTTGGTCAAGGAAGAAATAAAGAAAGAAATTAAAGACTTTTTAGAATTTAATGAAAATCGGGACACATCATGCCAAAACATGTGGGACTCCATGAAAGCAGTACTAAGAGGAAAACTCATAGCTCTAAGTGCCTACAAAAAGAAACTGGAAAGAGCACACACTAGCAACTTGACAGCACACCTGAAAGCCTTAGAACAAAAAGAAGCTAATACACCCAAGAGAAGTAGATGGCAGGAAATAATCAAACTCAGGGCTGAAATCAACCAAGTAGAAACAAATGGAACTACACAAAATATCAACAAAACCAAGAGCTGGTTCTTTGAGAAAATCAACAAGATAGATAAACCCTTAGCCAGACTAACCAAAGGGCACAGAAACAGTATCCAAATTAATAAAATCAGAACTGAAAAGGGAGACATAACAACAGAAACAGGAAATTCAAAAAATCTTCAGATCCTACTACAAAGGCCTATAGTCAACAAAATTGGAAAATCTGGATGAAATGGACAATTTTCTAGACAGATACCAGGTTCCAAAATTAAATCAGGAGCAGATAAACCATCTAAACATTCCCATAACCCCTAAAGAAATAGAAGCAGTCATTAAAAGTCTCCCCACCAAAAAAAATCTGGGACCAGATGGTTTTAGGGCAGAATTCTATCAGACCCTCCAGGAAGACCTAATACCAATTCTCTTCAAACTATTCCACAGAATAGAAACAGAAGGAACACTATTCATTTCATTCTATGAAGCAACAATTACACTCTTACCTAAACCTCACAAAGATCCAACAAAGAAAGACAACTACAGACCAATCTGTCTTGGGAATATTGATGCAAAAATACTCAATAAAATTCTCGCAAACCAAATCCAACAACACATCAAAACAATCATCTGTCATGATCAAGTAGGATTTGTCCCAGGAATGCAAGGATGGTTCAATATTAGGAAATCCATCAATGTAATCCACTACATAAATAAACTCAGAGAAAAAAAAACATGATCATCTCACTAGATGCTGAGAAAACATTTGACAAAATTCAACACCTCTTCATGTTAAAAGTCTTGGAAAGATCAGGAATTCAAGGCTCACACCTAAACATAGTAAAAGCAATATACAGCAAAGCAGTAGCCAACATCAAACTAAATGTTGAGAAACTTGAAGCAATCTGACTATGATCAGGGACTAGACGAGGCTGCCCACCCTCACCTACCTATTCAATATAGTACTGGAAGTCCTAGCCAGAGCAATTAGACAACAAAAGGGAGTCAAAGGGATACAAATAGGAAAGGAAGAAGTCAAAATTTCACTATTTGCAGATGATATAATAGTATACTTAAGTGACCCTAAAACTTCCACCAGAGAACTCCTAAACCTGATAAACAAATTCAGCAAAGTGTCTGGATATAAAATCAACTCAAACAAATCAGTAGCCTTCCTCTACTCAAAGGATAATCAGGCTAAAAATGAAATTAAAGAAATGACACCCTTCACAATAGTCACAAATAATATAAAATACCTTGGAGTGGATCTAACCAAGCAAATAAAGGATCTGTATGACAAGAACTTCAAGTCTCTGAAGAAAGAAGTAGAAGATCTCAGAAGACGGAAAAATCTCCCATGCTCCTGGATTGCAGGATTAATTTAGTAAAAATGGTCATCTTGCCAAAAGCAATCTACAGATTCAATGTAATCCCTATGAAAATTCCAAATCAATTCTTCATAGAGATGGAAAGAGCAATTTGCAAATTCATTTGGAATAACAAAAAACCCAGGATAGCAAGAACTATTCTCAACAATAAAAGAACTTCTGGGGGAATCATCATCCCTGACCTCAAGTTGTACTACAGAGCAGTAGCGATAAAAACTGCATGGTACTGGTACAGAAACAGGGAGGAAGATCAATGGAATAGAACTGAAGATCCAGAAATGAACCTACACACCTATGTGCACTTAATCATTGACAAAAAAGCTAAAACCATCCAGTGGAAAAAGACAGCATTTTTAACAAGTGGTGCTGGTTCACCTGGAGGTCAGCATGCAGAAGAATGCAAATCAATCCATTCTTATCCCTTTGTACGAAGCTCAAGTCCAAGTGGATAAAGGACCTTCACATAAAACCAGATGCACTGAAACTAATGGAAGAGAAGGTATGAAAGACCCTTGAACACCTAGGCACAAGGGAAATGTTCCTGAACAGAATACCAATGGCTTAAGTTCTAAGATCAAGAATTGACAGATGGGACCTTATAAAATTGCAAAGCTTCTGTAAGGCAAAGGACATTGTCAATAAAACAAAATGGCAACCAACAGAGTGGGAAAAGATCTTTACCAATCCTACATCAGATAGAGGGCTAATATCCAATATATACAAAGAACTCAAGAAATTAGACTCCAGATAACCAAATAACCCTATTAAAAATGGGGTACAGAGCTAAACAAAGAAATCTCAACTAAGGAAACTCAAATGGCAGAGGAGAACCTTAAGAAATGCTCAACATCCTTAGTCATAAGGGAAATGCAAATCAAAACAACCTGAGATACCACCTGACACCAATCAGAATGGCTAAGATCAAAAACTCAGGTGACAGCAGATGCTGGGGAGGATGTGGAGAAAGAGGAACACTCCTCCATTGTTGGTGGGATTGCAAGATGGTACAACCACTCTGGAAATCAGTCTGGTGGTTTCTCAGAAAATCGGACCTGAGGATCCAGCTATATACACTCCTGGGCATATACCCAGAAAATGCTCCAACATATAACAACGACATATGCTCCACTATGTTCATAGCAGCCTTATTTATAATAGCCAGAAGCTGGAAAGAACCCAGATGTCCTTCGACAGAGGAATGGATACAAAAAATGTGGTACATTTATACAATGAAGTATTACTCAGCTATTAAAAATAATGAATTCAAGAAATTCTTAGGTAAATGGATGGAACTAGAAATTATCATCCTGTGTGAGTTAACCCAATCACAAAAGAACACACATTGTATTTACTCACTGATAAGCGGATGTTAGCCCAAAAGCTTGGAATAGCCAAGACTCAACACACAGACCACATGAAGCTCATGAAGAAGGAAGACCAAGTGTGGATGCCTCAGTCCTACTTAGAAGGAGTAACAAAAATACTCAAGGGAATAAATATGGAAACAAAGTGTGGGACAGAAACTGAAGGAGGAGCCATCTGGAGACTTTTCCACCTGGGTATCCATCCCAGGTACAGTCACCAAATGTAGACGCTGATGTGGATGTCAGGAAGTGCATACTGACAAGAGACTGATATAGTTGTCTCCTTAGAGGTCTGCCAAAGGATGACACATATACAGAGGCAGATGCTCACAGCTAACCACTGATCTGAACAAGGGTTTCTCAATGGAGAAGTTAGAAGACTGAAGGAACTGAAAGGGTTTGGGGCCCCATGAGGAGAGAAATAATACCAACCAACCAGAGCTCCCAAGGTCTAAACCACCAGCCTGGGAGCACATAGGGAGAGACCCATGACTCCATCTGTACATGAAGGGGAGGATGGCCTTGTTGGGCATAGGTGGGAGAGGAGACTCTTGGTCCCATGAAGGATAAACTCTGAGTCGGGGGGGGGGAATTCGAGGGTGGGGAGGTGGGAGTTGGGGGGGTAGGTGGGGGCACATCCTAATAGAAGCATGAGGAGGGGGGATGGGATAGGAGGTTCCTGGGTGGTGGGGGGAAGGGGGGTTAGGGGATAAAGTCTGAAATGTAAGTATAATATCCAATAAAAATAAACTAAATCTTTTAAAAAAGATATCTGTTTCAAAAACAAAAACTAGGTTACCTTCATCACTTAAAAGATACTCATCTGCACAAAAAAGTATTAGAGTTTAAATATGAATTGCCCCCCATAGCCACATGTCTTGAATGGCTGTTGCCCAGCTGATAGCTTTAAGTTGGGAGGTTCTGGAAACTTCAGGAGTTAGAGCCTGGGAGTAGTTTTGGCTGGAGGCCGTGTATATACATATACATATACATATACATATACATATACGTACATATGTATACATATACATATATATGTATACATGTACATATAAATGTACATATACACATCTCTCTCACACACATAGAGACAGAGATAGATAGGCAGAGGATATATTTACTGTGTAATGTGTAATGTTTGATTTGAGAGTTAGTATCAGTGATCAAGACTGGCATAAAAGAATGTGCTTGCTTTGGCCAGGATATAAAAAATTGGGGCTATTTAGCAAATTGCTACCATTGAAACTGTTGTACCTTGGAATTTATTGCTAGTCAAATAAATTCTGGAATTGTCAAAAGACAAAAAACATGTTTGTGTTTGATGCTTGTTTCTGACCCAGTATGCTCATGACACAATGTCACAGAGAAAGAACATAGTAAAAGTTGATCAATTTTTTACCTTGATATGAACTCTTAACATTCTGGTTCTTCCATAGACAAACCACTGGGTAATGTATGAAGATGTGACGGTGCTGACCAAAATTTGGTGTAGATTCCTGTATGTTGGGAATACCAGAAACATAGTTTACTTGCTAAACAAAGCCTGTGATAATAAACAAAGCCCACTCAAGAGGGAAGTGATATCTTTATAAAAAGATAAAAAGAGAGGGGATATGTTTTGGTGAGGTGCTGAGGCATCCCTTTCCCCTGAGGGACCAGCCACACAATGGTATAGTATAGAGTAGAGTTTATTCAGGGCATGGGGAGGGGAGTCAAGAGGGTAGCAGAGGCAGACAAAGGGAGGGAGGGAGGGAGGGAGGGAAAGAGAGAGAGAGAGACAGAGAGAGAGAGAGAGAGAGAGAGAGAGAGAGAGAGAGAGAGACAGAGAGAGACAGAGAGAGACAGAGAGAGAGAGAGAGAGAGAGAGAGAGAGAGGGAGACAGAGAGAGAGAAAGAGAGAGAGAGCGAGAGCGAGAGACAGAGAGAGACAGAGACAGAGAGAGAGGAGAGAAGTAGAGAACCGCCATGAGCACGTAGAGAAAGGGTGGAAGGGGTGAGGGGACAGAGTGGGAGCAAGAAGGCAAGAGGAGGGGGCAAGCAGTCCCTTTTATAGTGAATTAGCCAATTATTGCCAAGTAACTGCATGTTTGGGGGCAGGGGGAGAAGCATACCTGGCTGTTGCCAGGTAACTATGGGGCGGAGCTTAGACAAAATGCTAACAGGAAGCATCATGGGCTGCAAATGACAAGGCAACAAGGGAGAGTTGCCCAAGCCTGCTGGAGATCTCATCACAACACTTACGTGTTGTCACATTCCAACGAAGCATTTAATATTTTCCCCACAGAGTTTCAGTATTGTTTTGGTCCCATTACAACTCTCATTATTCTCATTATACTCATTATTCTCTTTGGAACAGAAATGCTTCCTTTACCATTGTGTGCTGGAAGTATGAAACTTAAAGGTTTGTTTGCTTGTTTGTTTGTTTGTTTGGTTGGTTTTTTTGGATTCATACCTCAAAGTTTGCTTCAGTTCTTACAGGAAATTTAAACTTGGATTCTATTTCTTACAATTATTTATGTATATTTAATATGTGTCTGTATGTATACATATATGATGGAGAGAGTATACAGAGTATACATGTACTACAGTGCACTTGTGGCTATCAGAGAACAATTTACATGAATCCGTTCTCTCCTTCTACCACGTGGATAAAGGTTATCAGCCTTGGTGGTAAGTGTAGTGCCTTTACCTGACAGGCCATCTCTGTGGCCAGAACTTCAAGTTTTTAACAATGGTAGAAATGTTGACTTAAGGGACTAAATGCAGTTTTCATTATGAGATAAACATAATAAGCCTTTGGGCAACTGGACTGTAAAGTTTTTATCTGAAGAAGTAATGTCTCCATAGGAGGATGTGTTCCCACTATTTGGAGGAGTTTGGAAGACTTTAGGAGGTAGTGCTAGATGGATAAAGTAAGTCACTTGGGGTGAGTCCTTGGGGGTATCTTGTTTCTGGCCCTTCCACCCGGTCTCTCCATTTCATAGTTGCTCTGTGGCAAAACAATAAAAAATGTTATTATTATTATTGATGATGATGATGATGATGATAATTCCTCTACCATATGCTTTCCCCATCCATGATGTTTTGGCTAAGCACGTGGAGCCAAGCAAGCCTGCACTGGATTCTCTGAAACCATGGGCCAAAGTAAACCTTTTGCTCTGTTCATTTATTATATCAGGAATTCTGTCCCAGTGATACAACATCTGGTTAATAGAGAATATGGCCATACATTTACATACATTCACCATACATTTCCCCTCAGCCTTTTAGAACTTGTCATTTTCAACTTCTTAGAAGCCTCAAGTCCCATATCTTTCTGTAGCTCAAAATGCTATATGAGAATCAACCCTCTGTCACTCTGTGTGGTGAGGAAGAGGCTGGGAATTGAGCTGAGGGCCTCACACATGTCAGGCCCTTCACATGGAATCTTCCCCTGGCCTATACCCCTGACCTCCTTTTATGAATCTCATATTTGCATTAATTCCTATAAAAACAACTAATTAATAACTACCTTTTCTTCTTGTTAATTTATTATGTAACTTTTCATTCACAATTCAGCCAAAGAACAGAGAACAATGGAGAACACGGATTTTTCCCCTTCCCTATTGTTATTTGTAGCAGAAAGCATGTTAAAAATTACCTTGGTGTATCTTTCCATTTGTGGTTAAGAGTCCAGAGTTTTGATGTGATGAATGAAGTCCTCTTTGGCAATACAATTGGGTAGGGATGACCTAGGTTTGGGATTTCCACTTCCAGAATCAAAAGCTAGCTTATCTTCCAGAACCATCCTGCATTCTGCATAGTCAGGGCCTTTGTTGCTCTCTGTGCTCATTCCTCAGCATGCTTGGATCCCTAAGAGAAAGTCACCCAGGCACTTATTTTGATCCCAGTTAGTAATCCTGTTTTTTCTGACTGTAGCTTCCATTCCCCCCATTTGCATATCCAGCATGTAAGACTGTTCCACTGATAGCTGAGATGTGCTCAATAGAACGCAGGGAAGAAACTGAAAGATGTTTAAACTTTCTCTCTAAAGGCTCAGTAATAGAGTCTGCTGAAACAACAGGGAGAAAAGGCACACAGATGTATTTAACTTTAATGTGCATAGGGAAAAATCACAGGAGAATGATTACTCAATAGCCCAGTGAAGTTCTTATGCTTCTTTATAGTGAAGAGGGATATGGGGGAATGTAATTTTGAGGTATAGTAGATGATCTGGGGGGAGATGAATGAACCCAGGAGACAGAAATTACCTTGTAAATTACACCCTTTCTAATTTAGAAGAGCCTAGAGAGACAGACATTACCTTGAGACAAGGTCTTCTCAGGTGTGGGTACACTCTACCTTCCTTCCGAGGAGGAACGGAAAACAATTGCTAATAACTCTTAGCAACTCTTAAGATAAAAAGGAGGCCATCAGAGTAAGGTTCTTCTGGAAGCTTCTAATCTTTGAGGGCTTTTGGTTTTAAATAATCAGGATTCTAGGGTACTTTATTGACTTGCTCTTCAACGGATGTGCTACTGGATCTGTAGTGCATGCTTACAGTTAAAATCGGGGAGTAGTCTGTTCTAAGTAACTCCACATTGTGAAAAACAGTGATTGTTTTTTCAGACTGAGTCCGACCCAGAGAGACTTCATTTTAGCCCCTTCTGCCGACTGCATTTTGAAGATAGAGAATGACTGTGTGCCTACACAGACACGTAAACAGCACCAGCTGTTTGACATTATGCCATGTGGGACAGACTGATAAAAGGCTTGTTCCTGTGAGTAGAAAAGGTGCTAGCCTATAAATTTATTGGGGGGTGAACTGCAACTGTGAGAGCACATGAGTATTATTAAAATCACATCAGAGAAACTAAGCTCAAGAACTTGCTGAACATACTAGATTCAGAGAAGGATTTAACTCCTTTACTTGGACCTTGTAAACAGGAAGATAACTAAGGCTGTGTTGGCTATGGCCCCTACCTGCTAGCTAACCATCTGGTGTGTGTGTAAAGGTCTCATGGACTGAGAACTCTGTATTAACTCTGGGGCTTCAGTTAGATCTGATTTTGTTGTTGATATAGTCTACTCAGTGACTCTCATCTGTCTTCATGTTCTCCCACATGGACCTATTATCCATCCATCCGTCTGTTTCCTCATCTAGAGTTCATTTTTCCCTTGGCATTCACAGCTTTACTCAACCATTCAGCTCCTTTCTCAAGTGTGTGACCCAGAGCTCCCTGACCCACAGCAGCAGCTACATCCTTCCTTCCCTAGAAGTTCATTATCTTCTCAACATCCTTATTTCTTTCCCAGCTTTTGCTACTCCAACTTCTTTATACAATTTGCCTTTTTAACTCTTTGTAATCACTCTGTATCCTGTACACACACATATACACACACACAAACACACTCATACACATTCACACACTGCTGATATTATATATATATATATATATATATCATATATATCATGCATATATATATACCATTCAGATATATATATGTATATCTGAATCTTTTATGGAAATTTTAATCACTGATAGTATATAATGTTTGATCTAAGTATCAGTGAATAAGATTGCTATAAAATAATCTGTGTTTTCTTTGGCCAGGCATATCAAAGGAAGTGGGGATATATCTGGAAAATGATGTCATGGAAACCTCTGTCTGTACCTTGAGAACTTATTGTTATCCACTAAATTCTGACATTGTGGAAAGACATAAACATGTCTGTATTTGTTTCTGCCAAAGGATGCTCATGACACAAAGTGACAAAGAAAGAACATGGCAGAACATAGATCATTTTTCTCCTTTGATGAGAGCTCTTACCTACAAACCAGCATTTCTTAAACTTGAGAGCATGTGTTTGACAGGAAGAACTGGGACATCATAGGCCACCTCAAAACCATCTCAAATAACAGTATTATCTGGGCATTTTGTGATATAGAAGAAATACTCAAATTTAAATACTGCTACACACAATTAAACATTAAAATGTGGGATTATTTCTAAAAATGAAGAAGGGAAGTGATCAAAAAAAAAAAAAAAAAAAAACTCATTTGAAACTACTAACTGCAGCCAAGTCTGTGCCAATCTCTTAGAAGGTGATGATACACTTGAAGTATATCATTCCATATTCTCCTGACCTTCAGGATTTCATTAGGAATTCTGCTATGTTCTCCTTCATAAGTAACTTCCACAATTTTCTCTTACAGCTTTTAATAGTCTGTCTTTGTTTCATATTCCTTATACTTTTAACTTGGTGTGTGCAGAGAGGTTCTTTTATGAATGTTTATTTGTAGTTCTAAATACTATATACTGGGACATCTGCATCATTCCCTAGATTTTGAGAAAAATCTACTCTGTTTTCACCAGTTTTCTACACTGTTAGTCTGAATTTTGGATCCTTCTTCAACATTCACAATTTATACCTTTGCTCTTTCAGTCACACCACAGGGGGTTTTAGTGTTGTGCTCATTGGTTTCTTTTTCTTAAATTGCTATCTGAATGTAATAATTCATCAATTTTGTTATCAAAACCTGATATTCTATCTATTTTTCTTTTCTGACACTATTCTATTTGATCTAGTATACTCTATACCAGCATCTCATCTGCTTTGATATCTTTTGGAAAAACTCGTGTTTTCTTTCTTTTTAAGTGTCTGTGGTTTTTTTCTCTTTTAAAACGTAATTAAATTTCTTCTTTGGCAATTTCAGACACACACAGTGCATATTGTTTGCTCCCACCCCACTATCTTAATTTCTTCCCACTTCTATCTACACTGCCTTCCCACAAATCTTTTTCAAGTGCCTATTTATCTTGTTTTGTTATCCACTGAATTTCAGCAGGGTTATCTGTGTGGTCATGGATATTAAAAAAATACCCACTGGAGCCTGGTGGGCTAACTTGTGTATGTAAGCTGAAGACAACCGATTGTCCCTTGCCAAGAATTTGTCAGTCAGTAGGTTATAGTTCAGCAGGGATGGATGGAGCCTCTTAAGCCCCTCCCTAATTTGTAACTGGTTGTTATCAGAACCAACCTTGTGCAACGCCATGGAAAATAGCCACAGCTGCTGAGAGTTCATGATTTTGCAATGGTTGTGCCTTGCGCAGAGGATAGATTTCACAGTCTGCTTCCTATACTCACCTCTTGCATTCTTCCCTCCCACCTTTCTGTAGTGTTCCTTTAAAGAAGGTGGTATAAATATCCCAAGGCATGGGCCCTTGACACTCATCTTAAGCACTTTGGACCGCCACAAGTCTCCCCATTTACTTCTATTTGTAGTAAGTTTCCCCCTTGGATCTATGATCCCTCAAAACATCAATTATTGATGAGGCTTACTATAGCAGGTATAGATTTAATATAGTGACATTGATCTCAGGTCACATTAGAGAATGCTTGGTTTCCACCAAAACAATTGTGTCACTGTTGCATAGATGGGTGCATCTTGCCTGGCAGGCTTGTAGTTCACATCGTATCCAGTCGAGTAAGATCATTAATGCCCTTTCCCCCTTAGACACCTCCATCATATCTTCCAGCACCTGCAATGTTATTCATCAATGAGGAAATTTCTGTCTCAGTTCCAACTTGCTTTATATCATGAAACTGAAGTCTGTGGCTCCTTCAGCAATGGGGTCTTATCATCTAGTTATGGTGAGCTACAAAGAGTAATGGCAAGAGCTTATATTGTTTATGGGGCCTCTGGGACTTCTCTGACCCACAATTCATAAGGAGTTATCCAAAACCTGGCACTGGGGGCTTTGTCTTGCGAGCTAGTAAGCAGCATTCCTTCATAGTTCCTGATTCAGTTCCTGCCTCCAGGTTTCCACCTTGACTTCCCTCAGTCATAGACTATATCTAAAAGGGACAAATTCTCCCAGTTGCTTTTGGTCATGGTGTTTAGCACAACAATAGAAACCCAACTAAGCCAATAGCTCTGCTTTGCAGATCTCCTATTTCATTTAACCCTTCTCTCTGTTGCTTCATCATGATACTCCCAAATCCCATCTCTGTTTAATATGTTTCTGTCCCCAGTTTTCTTCCTTTCCCACTACTTCCATTTTTTCTATCATCTTATCCTCACCAATGTTTGCATGATAGGTTGCTGCATTAACAATAATAAACTAAATAAACAAAATAAACTAAATGTATAACTATAGTAAGTAAAATTAAAACATAACCTACATACTGGTGGTGGTAATAATGATGATGATGATGTTAGACAAGAAAGGAACAAAAATAATAAAGAATAACCAGTTGAGTCTTGGTGTGGTGACTCATGCCTATAATCCTAGCACTCGGGAAGATGAGCCAGGAGGATTGTTGAGAATTTCAGAGCAACTTGGCTTACATAGAAAGTTTCATGATAATCTGGGCAACACGGGGAGACTCCCTATTAAGGAACCAATCACACAAAACCTCCACATAATGCATAGACTAAACTAAGAATGTAAACACCAATAGAGTAAACATGACCACAAATAAGGGAAATAGTGAGGAAATGGAAAGCATAGAAGTACAGGGACAAAAGAATTATGGGATTAAAAACAAGGCAAAACAAAAAAATGAAAGAGGGAAGGAGAGAATGATTCTTCTTGCTTAGGAGATTGGATTGTTTCTCCTAATTATCTTTGTCTTGGCCTTCTAATTCTGGCATTTTCTAGGTAGGCCACTTTGTAATACCTTTCCTTTGTTCCTGTCTTCTAAGGCCCTGCTCTTGGTGCAGTCCCTGAACCACTTCTGATTAAGGACTGTGAGTAGGCATTGTTCACCTAAGTTCTTTAGTATTTTATCATGCCTTGTGTTGTCTTTTAAGGGGTCATAACATGTACACTTTACATCATTGAAATTCTCTCCCCTTTTGTGAAATGATGCATGCACACTTCTGGGCAGGTTTTGTAAGCAGCAAGTTTTAACTCATTAGTGAAAGATATGTGCCTTTACATGGTCAAAGACATGTGAGTTAACAAGCTATATATTATTATATAATTTTGTGTGGCTGTCCTTTAAAACAGAAAACAGTCCCATTTAAATTAATAGTACAGTTTGAACCCAGGGTATTTTACATGCTAGACAAGTTCTCAACTCAGCTATAATGTGACATTTCAATTTGTAATATTATGATATTCCATTACCATCTTTATTTTCTTATTTCATAAATGCTATTGATAGAATGTATTGGGGCCATTGCATTTTCTTTTCATGAAAAAAAATCTTACCATATCTAAATTTAAAATAGTAATGTAAATTCAGCATAGTTATTTTTCTCACTTCTAATTCAGTTACTTTTAATAGATTGCCTCTGTCTTTTTCCCTTTTATTGAAAATAATATACCCTGATTAGTTTCTCTTCTCTCCTCCACCCAGTTCCTCCCTGCCTCCTCTCCCATCCAGATCCACTCCCTTCATATCTCTCATTAAGAAACAAACAGGCCTCTAAGGGATTATAGTATAATATAATGAAATAAGATAAAACAAAAACTAACACATTGAAATTGTACAAAATAAACAGAAAAAAAAGAGCCCAAGAGAGAGCCTAAGAAACTCACTCCTTCACACAATCAGGAATTCCATTAAAACACTAAACTGGAAGCTATAATTTATAAGCAGAGGACCTGGTACAGACCTGTGCAGGCCCCATGCCGCTTCAGTCTGAGTCCATATGAGCTTTGATCATGTTGATTTAGAAAGCCTTGTTCTCCTGGTGTCTTCCATCCCCCCCGCCCCCGGCTCTTACACACTTTCTGCCTCATCTCCTGTGAAGTTCCTTGAGCTCTGAGGGGAAGGGTTTGATGGAGAATGATCATTTAGGGCCAAGTGTTCCAAGGTCTCTCACTTTCCATATAATGCCTGCCTGTGAGTTTTTGGGTTTTTTTTTTCCCCATCTGCTACATGAAGAAGCTCTTTGATGATGGAATTACCTGTGTCTTAGGAAATGTTTGCCCAATACATACATGTACTCACTTCCCCCAATTCCTTCTCCCTTCTTTCTCCCTAGATATATATATATATATATATATATATATATATATATATATATATATATATATATTTCTGCTCCAAGCAAAAATATAGATTTTACTTCTAGCATCCAATCCTCCATGGTTGATGAATAGATTCGACCAGATTCTACACTCCTCTACAAGTTTCTATATACTTTTTGCCATACTAAATTTGTATGAAGACATAACATTTCAATCCATTATAAAGTTTATCCACTGAAAAGAATGAGAAATGAAATTTCTGATGCCTTTGAGCTACAGTGTTAAGTTACAAAAAGTGACTGAAGCCCTTTGCATGTGAGTCTCACAGGCATTTTCATTGAACATGGTGAACCTTTGAGTTTCAAAGGCTATTTGTGATGAAAGGATCCTGTACTGCTGTAAGACTAATGATGTACATCAAAGCCGACATTTACATTTTGTGAAATAGCTAAGAGGGGAATGAAGAGCATCATTACTACAGAAGGTGGTTCTTGAATCTAGAAGTTGCCTCCATTGCACTTTTAAGTGATGTTATTGATATATTACTAATTGTAACCCTTGGTGCCTAGTTTTCAGTGTTTTCTAAAGTAAACAGACACCCTCCAGGAAGGACCAGAAGAAATAGTCTTATTACATATCTTTTATCTTTGCAAATAGTTCTTGGAAATAGTTTTCTCTGGCTAAATAGTAATATTTTAATTTAGTTTCAAAAGGTTTTAGCCCAATCAAATGATCAGAAAAATATGTTAACTTATTGAAATTTGTGTTATGTTTTCATTTACATGATCATGTTTTTGCAAGTTGGTATGTAGTCACAGGAGACAGGGCTCCATATTAGAGCAAGTCCTCTAAGGGACTGATGGTGTAAGGGTCCAGAAATTGCTGAAGGAAGACCCCCAACTCAGATAGTATTCAAAGACAAAGAATGTTTATTCTGGAGAAACAATCAGCATGCAGGGGCAAACCATTCTTTGAAATGGTGACCCAAGACAAAGGCACACAGGCTTTCTTGTAGGGAACCAGGGGAACTCTCTAAAAGGATTAGGTAATTTAAAATTTTATTGGTGGGTGCTAGGGGTTCACAGATGGTCAGTGGTCTACATTCCTATGTCATGAATGTTTGACCATAGGATGAGATAGGGCTGCCCAGCACAGAGGGCCCATCCTGAGGTAAGATATTTCCCCATTTTTGTGGTTGTCCCCAGGCTGTTCTTTGGGAAGGGGTTTTATGACCTTGTTTCTGGATTTTATGATCTGTTCCTGGAGCTGTTGTGTCATTGCCTAGTTCCTGAGACTTACTGTCTGTTCTTGGAGCTGGTGCCTTATGGCTTTCTTTTTGAAATATAGCCTGGTCCTTAAATGGAGACAAATGGGGTTTATGTCATCCTCTACCCTTTTGATGTTACAGGTAAATGCTCCCTCTTCTGATAGAATTCCCAAGATAGAAAATTAAAAAAAAAAAAGATTGTAAAGACAAAGGGTAGTGAAAAGTGCATCAAAATGACCTTTTATACATCAAATATCAAAGACTATGAAAGTATTTCTCCCAGAGGACACTTTTTAACCAGTGTTAAAAATAGAATCTGGGGCCTTGCTCCACTAGTAGGCTGCATCACTTTTTAAAAATAATTTATGCTTTGTTCATGCTACATCCTAATCAAAGCCCCCTCTTTCCTCTCCTCACAAGTTCCATCCTTACAAATCCCTCTCCCAATTACCCCCTCCTCTTCTCCTCAGAAAAGGGGAAGCCCCACTTGGGTACTACCCCACCCTGGGACATTGGGTTGTAACAGAACTAAACATCTTCTCTTCCCGACTGAGGCCCAATCAGGCAGTCCAGGTAATAGAAGGCGATCTAATAGCAGGCAACAGAGTCAGAGACAGCTCCTGCTCCAATTGTTAGGGGACTCACATTCTCCAGCCCCTACATCACATCGTTTTGCCTTTCTCTTCCAGATTTTTAATGATAGTGGAGTTATTCAATATTTTACACGAAGTAAAATACTTCGTTTAATGAAGGCTTCAGGTTTCTGTACTATACCTACATGTAGGAAATAAGATGCAAGAAGTAATATTAGTGCTGGTTTTTTAAAGGGTTTAATAAGTAATATTAATCAATTCTGGTGTGTTACTCAATTTAGTGTGCTGTCCTTCTTAATTTAATGTTCCACGTGGTTTCAGAGAAAAATATAATTTAGCTTGTCCTTGTACTTGGGAGAGATAAGATGGACTGATTGGCAGAGACTTCCAAGTAATAAATGGTTGCTAAGTAATTTCATTACAAGTAATGAAAAAGGGAAGAAAATGTTCAAAGGAGACCATCATAGAAATTAAAATTACAGGTATGCTTAAAATTAAATAGATTCTAGTGAATTGCTTTAATCTTTTTCAATTTTATGGGCAAGCCAATCACTATGAGTCACTAAGGAAATTGAGACCACAGGGTACATATGGATAAAATGTAGTCATTTATGCCTCCAGCTGCTAGTGAGGATACACTAGTTGAAAAAATATGAGCATTTCTACTGTACATATATAAAGGCATTTTGCAAATTACTAAGCACAATGTGGTACCAGTGCATATGGATTAGAATGTTCAAATAAAACATCTGGACTGCAGATGTGACTCAGTAGTAAAGCAGTTTTCAAGTATGTACAAGTCTATGGGTTCTAGTCCCAGTATTATAAATAAATAAATAAATAAATAAGCATAGAAAAGTAAAATGCATAAATATATACCAGAATGACAATTTATTACATATGTACATATAATTGTCAAGTTTTAATACACATGTATAACAATGAGTATCCTCATGTACCATCAGTCAGTGGGAATATACATTATAAAATCAATTTGGATAATATTTGAGAGTAAAGCTGAAAATGTGTCCAGCCCATAAGACAGCAATTCCATCTCTGGCTCTTTGTCCCACAGAAATATGTGCTTATCAGGAAGTACTCCGCAGCACATTTCCTACAGCCTTGTTACACAACCTTCCCAACAAGATCAATTCAGTAGTTACAGTGATAAACAAATGGTAAGAGATATGATAGCGTAGCATTCATCTAGAGAATGGATGAAGTCAGCCTCCACATAACGTGGGTACATATTAAATACAAATGGAAGGCTGAGCTAAACAAGTTAGGCTATATAATAAATGAGCTGAGTGATACAAGTTTCAAACATGGGCCCCATGAAGTAATTGCTATTTGTCTTGAATGTCAAGATAGTCAGTTTAGGCAGGGGGTGGTTTAGGATTACAATCAGGAAGACACAGATGAAGGACTTCTTGGGGCCAGACATGATTCTATCATCATTACATGGAAGGAAGACACAATGCTCTTTCCCCATAATCTGTTAAATTAGATAGTTATGCAGTATGACTGTATGTTTTATCACAAGATGATACATTAATGAACTAGATGTTAGTAGTGCTGTTTCAGAAATATGAATTACTTTATAGCCCAAATGGGAACCTACAGCACTCCTGGGTTTATTATTTCCTTTTCCTCATTCCTCTGGGGGGGGGGGCACCTTAAAAGCAACATAAGGAATGAAGGGTTTGTTTTGACTCATAATTTAAGGATACAGTCTCTCAGGGTAAGGAAGTTATCCTGATGGGAAGAGTGGGGCAGCTGGTTCCAGTGTGCCCACCGTCAGGAAGCAGGGAGAAATGAATGTTAGTGCTCAGCTGTTTTGTTCCTTTTGATTCAGTCTCAGACACCAGTCCATAGGATGGTGCCAGACACATTCAGGGTAGGGGTCTTCCCTCCTCAATTAAACCTCTCTGGAAACACCTACACAGACACACCTAGAGGTGTTTTTCCTAAGTGGCTATAAATCCTATAAAGTTGGCTATGAAGATGAGCCATTATATTGGACCTCTGCTAAAGATTTTCTGTTATTTAGCCCCGGTGAGCTAAAAGAAAAACAGGGATGACAACAACACTGACAACAACCACTTATCACCTTTTTATTCAGTTAGTTATCAACATGGAGTATGATTGAGAAATGCTCTAACTCAAGATGAAGGAAAAAGTATGTGACTCGAGACAGCTCAGGGCTAGAAATGGTCCCAGAAGCCTCTAACATCTGGAGAAACTGTATTTGCTAATGAATTCCTTTCTCAGGTTTGAAATATGTCCTCAAGCCTGTTCGAAAATTGCTTGACTTTTATTTCTCATCCTTTATGCTTTTTCCTACATTGCCTGTAAGATGTTTCAATTAATTTTCTTAAACTACTGACCAAGCACTTACAACATTTGTTATTTGGAAGAATATAAAGAAACCAAATGCAATCATTTTGAAAGCCTCTGACTAAGTGTTGGAGCCTACAGGGTAAACACAAAAATCAAACTTGAGAACTTTTGACCTTCCTCTCACTGATGTATGTTGAAAGCAATTACATGAATTTGTACTCCTGACCTGGCAAAACGAAAAAACGAAAACAAAACAAAACCATTTGGCCCAGACTAAATTTCCTACCAAAAACAACTTACCGGAGACATTTTTGACAGCTCTCTACTACTGAAATATATAACCATGTATGTGACAAGATATTTGTTGGTAAAGGCCACTTGCGTTAATGAATTTAGAGCTGGAATCCTGAACAAGAGAGTAGGTCCTTATACAGAACATGTTTATACATCAACCAATATAGTGCCTAATAAAATATAGTGTTAAACAAATTACAACTCACTAAAATGTTATAGGGAAAAATGAAGGGTAAATTAGAATACAGATATACAGATCCTTGAATTAAGTCAAGCAAACCTTACATTTTACTATCACAGATAGGTAATAGTGGTAATCCAGAAACAATGACTAGATTTCTATTGTCATTAAACCTGTTGAGTACTGAAATAAAATTCTCTCTATTAAGATATATGATATTAAAGTACATTTTCAAAATATGTTCTGGAGCTTAGGTAGTAACTTCAAATCTTTTCAGAAATGTATACCTACTATCCTCATGAAATGTATGGATCAGCTTTAGTTGTTAAGAAACAAGAGCTTTAAATTACTTCTACTATCAAAGGCAAAGTGAGGAGGAAATACTCATTTGTTCCTAACTGAAAAAAAAAATATGCAGTTTGATACCAAATGGTATAAAATGTCACTTTTTGTCTTAAGATTTGGTTGTATGCTAGGAATTATTTAGAGATATATGTGCGCTAGTTCCCAGTAAAAAACTTTGCACAAAAGGAAGATTAAGAAGAAGAATAAATGTCTATTGTTTGAATATTCATAGATAAAGTTCTTTGGCTTCTCCCCTCCACCTCCCGCTACCGAAGTGTAGAAGGTTTTCTTCTGTTAGGCCCTGAGTTGCCTTCAGTCTCTCAATCTTGTGCCCTTTGCATCCAGTGGTCTATGAGATAATCTCTAACTCTTTTCTACCTTTAAATTTTGGACTCAATAAGAGGAGAGGCCCTTGGTCCTGTGAAGGCTTGATTCCCCAGTGTAGGAAATGCTAGGGCAGTAAGGTAGGAGTGGGTGCGTGGGAGGGGGAACATCTTCATAGAAGCAGGAGGAGGGGGGATGGGATAGGGGAGTTCTGGAAGGGAAACCGGAGAGGTTGAAATATAAATACATAAAATATCTAATAAAAAATTTGGATTCTAAAGTCCTGGTATCAGTCTACAACATCTTATGCAATGAGTCTTTCACCCTCTTTCTTCAATGACAGTACTTGACAGAAGGTAGGTGGGTAAGAGACTTAATCACATTAGTACTTAGATTTCTGTCTTCAACATTTGAGGGGATTGTGGAAGACAAGTATTAAATTATACTGGAAGAAGGCCGTATTTAGGAATTTAGTATGGTGAGTTCCAGCTTAGTTAGAACTAGCTTAAAATAACCAGGACACACACACAAAAACCGTATTTGAAGGTCAGAAGAAAGAATCAGTTTTAAGAAATTTTATTTATTTACAGGATAGAGGGAGAGAGCTGAATTCCTCAAGTTGTCTTCAGACAACTACACTTGCACTGTGTTATAGGTACTCCTTCCCTGCCAACACACTAAATAAATAAATAAATAAATAATATAAATTATACAGAAATAAAATATATATGTATGTATGTACTCTTTGGCTTTATGTTCACTTTATATATAAATATACATATATATAATTATATGTATACATACACAATGACTATAGAGGCAAAGAATACATACAGAAAGTGAGGACAACAATTCTGAAGGTAGTTGGTGACATGTTTGAATTCTTTAGACTGTTGACTGGACTGTGGAAAGAAAGGAGTGAAACTATATTTTGGAGTGTGAAAAGTGAGGAAATAGACATTATTAAGCGTTCATTTTAAAAAAACAGGATGAGGATAGAGAGAAGAAAAATGGGCATCAAGTTGATTAAAAACTTAGACGAGTGGAGGAATGGCAGTTGAATAGAGCTTAAGGAAGTTTAAACACTAGTGGAAAGGGGCATGGTATTCAGAACATGGGGCTCAGAAGAGAAGAAATTTTCTTTTAAAAATTTGGTTTGTAAACATTTTAACTTCTTTGAAATTAAAGAAGAAATGATCTGATGAGTTTGTAGCAGAGAGAGGGGGCCTTAGCTGTAATTAAGGGAGGACTCTGGTTCTGTTTCTTTGCCATTCTGTCACCACCACCTCTCCTCCAAGAATGAGCATCTTTCTCAAACATATTTTCCCCTTGTTGGCAAAATAGTCATAGACACTCCAGGCTGTATATACACTTGCCGGTAAATGTCATCATTAAAAGTGTTAAAATTCAAACAGTGTTTGACTAAAGAGTAACACTGGATGGTTATGAGATGGGAATCAAAGGATTATTCTTATTCATACTCTTTTGTATTCTTTCTCTTCTTACAATGTAAACGTCTTCATTCAATAATTCTTAAGCAACGGCTGAGACGGTAAGGATGCATACTGTACTTGCTGAGCACCTGAGTTCGTTTCTCAGCAGTCTTACTGTGGAGTTCACCACTGCTTGCAACTCCAGCTCCAGGGTGATCTGGCTCCCTCTTCTTGTCTCCTTAGACATTTGCACTCATGTGCATCCATGCACAGAGACATACAATTACAAATAAAAATTAGACACATAATTACAAATAAAAAATAATCTTTAAAAGGGTAGTTCTCACATGAAAAATAGGTATTGTAGCGAGTATGAGAATTAATTGTCCAACAAATATTAGTGAGATTTTTCACCTAAAATTGTCTTCCAGAAAAACAGAAGGGAACCCTACTGTAGGATGTATTGATAAAAGATATACATGCCACACCCAGCCCAGCTCCAAGAACAGACCTGGCTGTGCTATCCAGGGACCAAAAAAAAAAAAAACAACAAACTGACAGCTATGCAGAAAAGCTGGAATAAGGGAAACTGGGATCCCTTGTGGAGAAATCACAGCACTCTGAAAATCATGGAGTGTTTATTATATACAGTTGAACAGGAAGGCATGGTTACTACATATAGATAAGAAAGGATGCAGGATTTATGGCATACAGCTGAAGCAAGGAAACAGGTTTAGTTAATCCCAGTAGGAGCAGTCTCTGTAGGGGAGCAGGCTTCATGCCATGAGTACCTTGGCAGAGAAAGTTATTGTGGACATTTTCTGCACACAGTCAACCTTTTCACTCCTCTGTCCCCAGGAAGACTTTGCCATCCCTCTGAGCCTGAGGCTACATTGTCTGTATCCTGAGTACACAGATGCACTCAGGACATCACTCAGGCAGGCTTTTCTCCTCTCTCTAGACATGCTCTTTTTGACATGGCAATTCTCTAGGATGAGCTTTTCTTTATGGGGTTGATGAAGAGGGAGGCATCTCACAGAGAGTGAATCAAAATTATCTATTGAGTCCACCTACATTGTAGTCCCATCTGTACTTAAAATAGAGCAGACAAATGCCACTGTGTAATGTTGAGTCATAGAAGAGCTTGGTATGGATTTAGGTCTCATAGCCAGCCTCCTGTGATCCCTTAACAACTAGTTACACAGCCTTACATTGAGTTTCACCACCACAGAAAAACACAGGTTAACTGTTGGTTACTGTTTAGAATTTTTGTCTGAGGAATGGTACTTGTTCCAATTGTTTTATCTTTAGTTATAATCATGTAACGTCATATACACTGTGGTTTGTATTACTTCTTAAGATTTATATGCCACAAACAATTAACGGTCATTTTGATTGTATATCCCTACTCCGTTATTACTCTTGTAATTCCTATCTGTCAGTATATTTTTATGTGAGAAGTTGCCATTTTAGATTATAAGCTATTACTGCATACTGAGTCAAGATGCTGTCCTGACATGGGAAAAATACATTTATAGAAAACAACTACATCACTGTCCAAATAAATCTAAAATTTTAAAGCAATAGGAAATTTTATTATTTGACCAGTGCCTGTTTTATACATCTCAATAGGGTTTAACTTTACTTTTCATTGGTCTCTTCCACTTAACAAGTATTTTAGTAGAGCATACGGTAACCATGGTTACTGAAATAAAACTCCTTTCATGTGTGAAGGCAGAGGCTGAGCATGCTTGAAGTGTTACTCATACCGCTACATCTTAAAAGCATTTAACAAATTGGACTTGTCTTCACTGTTCTGCTTCAAATGGCTTTCGTCATTACTTGAAAAGCATGTGCTTCTTCATCTGAAGTACCTGCTGCTTCAATACTTGTAAACTGCCTTGATATCATACTTAGAAGAAATTCTCCTGCCCTACTGCTTGATGTCTTCTTCCCCATGAAATTCATTTTCAAGTAAATAGCCTAAGAAGTGGTTTTATGAGCATTAAACAAGTAATTCTTCAGTACATTAATTTTTAAAGCATCCAATGGCAGTGAGTACAAAGAAAGAACAAATTTCAGGGCTGGCATTTTCTAGTCTGGGAACAAGAAGGTATTTATCTGAAGAGTCTCTAAAGCAGGCAACTGGACAGTCTTTAATAAAACCATAAACAGCAAATATAATAACTCTCAAATGTAAGTACATTATGCCAAAGACATCAATTTTTTTCACTTATAATACAACAGCTTCATAAAGATCTTACCATCTCATCTTGATTAAGCAACTCAACTAAGTGCCAAAGTCCCAAACCTGAGTCTAAAATTCTCCCTGTTGCAACACTTGCTTTCAAAAAATTACCAATTAACATTTTTGTTACTTTTTAAGGCACTGAGACATTTTTAACAGGTTTATCATACAGTGAGTTAATATGTTATCTCCCATGCCTTAGTAGGTATTTGCACATGACTTTTTCCTTTCTTCTGAAATATAGGTGAAAACCAGAAGAATGACTGTTAGCCTCAATTTTGCCTCATCTATAATCGATCATACCTAATGAACTAGTAAATGTGTCTTGCTATAATTTTTATACAGGTGTCATATCTAAGAATCAATATGATGTCCTTATCAAGTGATGATTATTCATATAGTAGCAGAATTTGTCTTATTATAATAATTTCTACTTAAGATGTCAGGGCAATCCTTCTGGTCTGCGACAGTGCCCTGAGTAGTCCTAGGGTGCCAGCTCTGCACCTGATCACCCAAAACCCAGAAAAGGCTGGACTCCCAGGAGCTCTAACATACCCAGGAACATAGGATAATAGGATCACAGGATCTCAGGAGCTTGGGCACACCAGGATTTCAGGATCCCAGAAGCAGCCTGACTCCCAGGAGCTCTTACACCCAGGATCTCAGGATCACAGGATCACAGAGAGAGCTGGACTCTGAGGAATTCTGATACAAGCAAGATAACAGGACAGACAGGCTCCAAGCAGAGACAGTGGGTAAAGGTAGCACTAGAGATAACCAGATGGCAAAAGGCAAGCACAAGAACATAAGCAACAGAAACCAATTTTACTTGCATCATCAGAACCTAGTTCTCCCACCATAGCAAGTCCTGAACATCCCATGACATCGGAAAAGGAGGATTTGGAATTATAATCACTTCTCATATTGATGATAGAGGAATTTAAGAAGGACATAAATAACTCCTTCAAAAAATACAGGAGAACACAGGTAAACAGGTAGAAGTCCTTAAAGAGAAAACACAAAAATCCCTTAAAGAATTATAGGAAAACACAACCAAACAGGTGAAAAAGATGAACAAAACCATCCAGGATTTAAAAATGGAAGTCGAAACAATGAAGAAATCTCAAAGGGAGACTACCCTGGAGATAGAAAACCTAGGAATGAGATCAGGGGTCATAGATGAAGCGTCACCAACAGAATACAAGACATGAAAGAGAGAATCTGAGGTGCAAAAGATGCCATAAAAGACATTGACACAATGCTCAATGAAAATGCAAAATGCAGGTCTGGGCTTGAGCACTGATTGGACCACCAGCAGCAGCTCTGTACCCAACCTCACAAAACCTAGATGAAGCGGGCTACCAGGAGCTCTAACCTGGGCAGTATCTCAGGTAAGGAATCAGCAACACTCACTCCAAACAGGGAGTAACCAGGGCACACAGGGACCCAGGAATTCACTCCTGGCCAGGAGCACTGGTACCTTCCGATCTGGGCCTGGTGGCTCAGTGGATCCCGGGAGATAGCTCTGCACCCAATCTCACAGAACCCAGAGGAAGCGGGCTCTCAAGAGCTCTAAGCCTGGCAGTATCTTAGTTAAGGAGGCAGCAACACTCACACCAAATAGAAAGTAACTGGGACACACTAGGACCTAGGAATTTACTCCTGGGTGGGCATACTGGTTCCTTCCTGCCTGGGCCCGAGCATAGAGCAGATCCCAGGAGACAGCTCCGTACTCAACCTCATAAAACCCAGAGGTGGCAGGGCTCTCAGGAGTTCTAACCTGGGCAGTATCTTAGGTGAGGAGACAGCAATACTCTACCCAAACAGGGAGTAGCCAAGACCCACAGGGACCCAGGAATTCACTCCTGGCCCAGAGCACCGGTTCCTTCCTGTTTCTGCCTGAACACTGAGCAGAGCTTGGACCTCAGCTCTAACCCCAGCAGTAACACTCATCCCAAACAGTTATGACACAACCAAGATAATAGGAAAGACAAGGCTCCAGTCAGAGACAGCTCAGGTAGCACCAAGGAGATCCAGATGGGGAAAGGCAAGCGCAAGAATACAAGCACCAGCAACCCAGTGTATTCTAGACAAATACCGGTTACCAATGTTAAATTAGGAGCAGATAAACCATCTAAACAGTCCCATAATCCTGAAAGAAATAGAAGCAGTCATTAAAAATCTAGTCACACACACACACAAAAAAAGTCTGGGACAAGATGGTTTCAGTGCAGAATTCTATCAGACCTTCAAGGAAGATCTAATACCAATTCTTTTCAAACTGTTCCACAAAGTAGAAATAGAAGGAACACTGCCCAATTCATTCTATGAAGCCACAATCATGCTCATACCTAAACCACACAAAGACCCAACAAAGAAAGAGAACTTCAGACCAATTTCTCTAATGAATATTGATGCAAAAAACTCAATAAAATTCTCAAAAACCGAATCTAAGAACACATCAAAACAATCATCCATCATGATCAAGTAGGCTTTATCCCAGGAATGCAGGATTGGTTCAATATACAGAAGTCCATCAATGTAATTCACTATATAAACAAATTCTCAATTGAGGAATCTCGAATGGTTGAGAAGCACCAAAAGAAGTGTTCAACATTCCTAGTCATCAGAGAAATGCAAATGAAAACAAATATTGAGATTCCACCTCACACCAGTCAGAATGGCTAAGATCGAAAACATAGGTGACAGCAGATGCTGGCGAGGATGAGGACAAAAAGGAACACTCCTTCATTGTTGGTGGGATTGTTAGCTGGTACAACCACTATGGAAATCAGTCTGGTGGTACCTTAGAAAATTGAACATAGTATTATCTGAGGACCCAGCTATACCACTCCTTGGCATATACCCCAAAGTTGTTTCAAAATACAACAGGGACACATGCTCCGCTATGTATATAGCAGCCTTATTTATTATAGCCAGAAGTTGGAAAGAACCCTGATGTCCTTCAATAGAGGAATGGATACAGAAAATATGGTATATTTACACAATGGAGTACTACTCAGCTATTAAAAACAATGAGTTCATGAAATTCTTAGGCAAATGGATGGAGCTTGAGAATATCATCCTGAGTGAGGTAACCCAATCATAAAAGAACATACATGGCTTACAATCACTGATAAGTGGATATTAGCCCAAAAGCTCACAATACCTAAGACACAATGCATAGACCACATAAAACTCAAGAGGAGGAAGGAAGACCAAAGTGTGGGTGCTTTTTTTTTTTTTTTTTGAAGGAGTAGCAAAATACTCAACCAGAGCTCCCAGGGTCTAAACCTCCAGCCTGAGAACAGAAAGGGAAGGACTCATGGCTCCACTTGTATAGGTAACTGAGGGTGGCCTTATTAGGCAACAGTGGAAGTGGAGGGCCATGTTCCCCGAAAGATTGGATCCATAGTGTTGGGGAATTCGAGAGCAGGGAGGCGGGATTGGAAGAATGGTGGGAGCACACCCTCATAAAAATTGGAAGAGGGGGTATGGGATAAGGAGTTTTGGGGGAGAAAAAGAAGTGGAGATAACAGTGAAAGGTAAATATGTAAAATATCAAAAAAAAAAAAACAGATAATGGGTCTGGAAAAAAAAAGATAGTTTACTTATTTCAAATGATTTTCAAAGGTTTCCAGGAGATACTTATTGGCTAAGATCTTATTTTAAACTCTTCACAAAAGAATTTATGTCTCTGTTTAATATTCTCAAGAAAGATGTAAATCCTAATTTCTCTCAACAATTAATTGACAAAAGAGGAGTAATTTTACAAAAAGTAGAAGAAGCTCTCGTTAATTTATGTATTATATAGATTGATATAGATTGATTAATTGTTGGCTGTTTTATAATAGTCCTTTGATAAAAGAAATTATTAATAAAGAATTATATTTCTTTAAATAGTGTCTTCATGACTCTCTGAGGGTGGAAAGGGGCATACTTTGTTTACTCTTAACTTTCTAAAACTGAAAGTTCATGGCAAATCTGCTGTTGATTGCCTCTGGCATCGCTGAGACCAATAAAAACTAAGCCACAACTATGTGGAAGGACCCTTTTACTCTTAAATTGAATGGCCAGGACCCAGTTCCTACATGGGGCCGAGGACTGATATGCATATTTGATACCACAGAAGGCACAGCTAAATGGCCACCAAAAAGATTAATGAACTAAATAGATACCCCGACAAAACCAGGCCCAATTATAAATGAGATGAATAACAATTGACATCCAGGGAAGAGAAATTTCCCTGAGAATTCCCTTCTTTTTTCCTTTCCAGATAAAAAATTAATCACTGGTGATGTCTGCTGTTAGGAGTTCTAATCCTGATGCTGGCTTCTGGACTTATACTACTCAGATCTTCATTGGGCCAATGACAAGGACATCAAATAGCTAGAGATTGCCATTACTAATCTGAAGAAATCCCTCGTTTCGTTGTCTGAAGTGATTGTCAAAAATTGTGAAGGACTTTATAGGACCTGATTTACTCTTTTACAATTGAAAAGACGTGTACAGCTCTAGACTGTGTACAGCCCTTAAAGAAGAATGTTGCTTTTACATAGACAAGACAGGGGGATGGTTAAAGAGAGCATGAAAAAGGCCAGAGAAGGTCTTGAAAGAAGACAGAGAGAGAAAGAAAAAGATGAGAGCTGGTACAAGAATTGGTTTTCAACCTCTCCATGATTGCCAACCCTACTTCCTTCCATCTTGGGACCATTAATTGGGTTATTTTTGTTTATTTCTTTTGGTCCCTGGGCCTCAAATAGGCTGACTAACTTTGTGAAACCAAAGATAGATAATCTGATAGCAAAATCTATTCAGATACATTGTTATAAGTTAGCTATGGGGGACCATGAGACTCAAGATGAGGTTGTTACTCTATCCAGGGTGTTCCCAAATCCCATCTCCACCCAACCTAAAAGAGGGGACTTCCACCCCTAGACCAAGCAGAGAGGGGCCACCCAGAACCCCCTCTGTCTGGTGATCTGAATTCTTGCTAAGGCTTCGAGGCTAAGCACTGCAAGGGAATATAAAAAAAAAGTTAAAATATGTTTCTGGGTTCCCTGAGGGACAAGCCTGACTGCATAGGGGTTGATGTCAAAAGTATCCCCTCTCCAGGAAAAAGACATCGGGATGGGTATGGCCCTCATGCCTCACTGAACAACGACAGGAGGACTGGAGCCATTACAAGATCCCCTTTAATTACTGCAGGTCAGGCCTCTATCCCCACCTTGGCAAGATTAGAATCGCCATAGCCCTTCTATACTTGGAGAAGGGAGGAGATGTCAGGGGCAGCCCTGCTTATATACTGAAGGCCTAAAAGCAGCCATAAGCCTAAAATCAGCAATAGGCCTGACTTACATGCCTGCTAACACAAAGTCTTGGGTCTCTATGAAAAAAACACTGAAACAGAGGGCTATAAACTATTGTAAACGGGCAGCTTTTGTTGAAATCTACCAGCCTGAGTAGTCATAGACCTTGTAAATAGGCATCCTTTGGCAGATAGTACCAAATTAGATAAGGACAAGTGAATCATAGGCAGAGTCATAGTGACCTGACCCCTGAACCTTCACCCAGCTGATACCCTGTTCTGAAAGATATCTGTACTCCCACTGAACACCTATGCTCCTGTCATCCCCTTTCCCACATCTTGTATTTTTGTGTTTATAACCCCCATGTTAAAAAGTAAAAATTATGATTTGATAAACACACACACACACACACACACACACACACACACACACACACACACAGTGTTCCCTGGTTCTGCTGACTTAGCTCCTGACAATCTATTTTCTTGTTCTCAGAAATACTTTGAATTATAGAACGTTATTGTAGTTTTTGATAGTATGCTGGGTAAAATAATCTTTACTGATCTCATTTTAAACATCAAAGTTTGTAATGAGTTAAAATGTCCTTTAACATAATTATAGGTCATATTTATTTTCATATTGTAAAATGTTAGTTAATCTGTTGAACATTTTAAAAAACTGGATTCCTTTTTGAGAATTTCATATATGAACACTGTATTTACATAATTTTCCCCTTTCTCTCCTTCCTCCCACTTTTCCCAACCCCCCATACTTTTTGAATACATCTTATTGCTTAAAAAAAAGAAAATGCAAAATGCAAAATGCTCCTAACCCAAAACATTCAGTAAAACCAGTACACAGTGAGAAGACTAAACCTAAGGATAATAGGTATAGAAGAGAGCAGAGATTCCCAACTTAAAGGGCCAGTAATATCTTCAACAAAATGATAGAAGAAAACTTTCCTAACCTAAAGAAAGAGATGCCCATGAACACACAAAAAGCCTACAGAACTCCAAATAGATTAGATCAGAAAAGAAATTCCTCCTGTCACATAATAACCAAAACACCAAATGCAAAAAAGAAAGAATATTTAAAGCAGTAAGGGAAAAAGGTCAAGTAACTTATAAAGGCAGACCTATCAGAATTACACCAGACTTCTCACCAGAGACTATAAAAGCCAGAAGATCCTGGACAGATGTCATATAGACCCTAAGAGAACACAAATGCCAGCCCAGGCTACTATGCCCAGCAAAACTCTCAATCACCATAGATGGAGAAACCAAGATATTCCATGACAAAGCCAAATTTATACAATATCATTCCACAAATCCAGCCCTACAAAAGATAATACAAGGAAAACTCCAACAGAAGGAAGGAAATTATTCCCCAGAAAAACCAAGAAAGTAATCTTCCAGCAAACCAAAAAGAAGATAGCCACACAAACGTAATTCCACCTCTAATAAAAATAACAGGAAGCAACAATCATTTTTCCTTAAGATCCTTTAACATCAATGGACTCAATTCCCCAATTAAAAAAACCAGAGCCTATCAGACTGGATATGTAAACACAACCCAATATTTTGGTGCATACAGAAAACACACCTCAGGGACAAAGACAGACACTATCTCAGAATAAAAGGCTGGAAAACAATTTACCAAGCAAATTGTCCCAAGAAACAAGCTGGAGTAGCCACTCTAATATCAAATAAAATCCACTTTCAACCAAAAGTTATCAAGAAAGATAAGGAAGGACACTTCATACTTGTCAAAGGAAAAATAAACCAAGCTAAAAATCTCAATTCTGAACATCTATACTCCAAATGCAAGGGCACCCACATACATAAAAGAAACTTTACTAAAGCTCAAAGCACACATTGCACCTCACACAATAATAGTGGGGGGTTTCAACACCCCACTCTGATGAATGGACAGATCATGGAAACAGAAACTAAACAGAGACACAGTGAAACTAAGAGAAGTTGTGAACCAAATGGATTTAGCAGATATCTATAGAACATTTCATCCTAAAACAAAAGAATATACCTTTTCTCAGCACCTCATGGTACCTTCTCCAAAAGAGACTATATAATTGGTCAGAAAACAGGCCTCAACAGATACAAGAAGATTGAAATTATCCCATGCATCCTATCAGATCACCATGGACTAAGGCTGGCCTTCAATAATGATAAAATCAATGGAAAGCCAACATACACATGGAAACTGAACAATGTTCTACTCAATGATAACTTGGTCAGAGAAGAAACAAAGAATAAAATTAAGGTTTTTTTTTTTTTAGAATTAAATGAAAATTAAGACACATCATACCAAAACATGTGGGACTCCATGAAAGCAATGCTAAGAGAAAAACTCATAGCTCTAAGTGCCTACGAAAAGAAACTGGAGAGAGCACACACTAGCAACTTGACAGCAGACCTGAAAGCTCTAAAACAAAAAGAAGCAAATGCACCCAAGATGAGTAGATGGCAGGAAATAATCAAACTCGGGGCTGAAATCAACCAAGTAGGAACAAAAAGAACTATACAAAATATCAATAAAACCCAGAGCTGTTTTTTTTTTTTTTTTTTTTTTTTTTTTGTAAATCAACAAAATAGTTAAATGCTTAGCCAGACTAACCAAAGGGCTCAGAGACAGTATCCAAATTAACAAAAATCAGAACTGAAAAGGGAGACATAACAACAGAAACTGAGGAAATTAAAAAAAATCATCAGATGCTACTACAAAAGCCTATACTCAACAAAATTGGAAAATCTCGATGACATGGACAATTTACTAGACAGATACTAGGTACCAAAGTTAAATAAGGAGCAGATAAACCATCTAAACAGTCTCATAACCCCTACAGAAAGAACAGCAGTCATTAAAAGTCTCCCTATCAAAAAAAGTTCAGGACCAGATGACTTTTGTGCAGAATGCTATCAGACCTTCCAAGAAGACCTAATACCAATTCTCTCCAAACTATTCTACAAAATAGAAACAGAAGGAACACTACCCACATCATTTTATGAAGGCACAATTAAACTCATACCTAAACCACATAAACACAACAAAGAAAGAAAACTTCAGAATAATTTCCCTTATGAATATCAATGCAAAAATACTCAATAAAATTATCACAAATGGAATCCAAGAACACATCAAAACAATCATCCATCATGATCAAGTAGGCTTTATCCCAGGAATGCAGGAATGGTTTAATATTTGGAAATCCATCAACATAATCTATTATATAAACAAACTCAAAAAAAAAAAAAAACCACATGATCATCTCATTAGATGCTGAAAAAGCATTTCACAAAATTCAACACCCCTTCATGGTAAAAGTCTTGGAATAAACAGGAATTCAAGGCCCATAACTAAACATAGTAAAAGCAATATACAGTAAACCAGTAGCCAACATCAAACTAATTGGAGAGAAACATCCCATTAAAATCAGGCACTAGACAAGGCTGCCCACTCTCTCCCCACCTATTCAATATAGTACTGGAAGTCCTAGGCAGAGCAATTAGACAACAAGAGGAGGTCAAAGCGATACAAATTGGAAAGGAAGAAGTCAAAATATCACTATTTGTTGATGATAAGTTAGTATACTTAAGGTGACCCATTTGCAGATGATATGTTAGTATACTTAAGTGACCCCAAAACTTCCACCAGAGAATTCCTAAACCTGATAAACAACTTAAGCAAAGTGGCTGGATATAAAATTAACTCAAACAAATCAGTAGCCTTCCTCTACTTAAAGAATAAACAGGCTGAGAAGGAAATTAGGGAAATGACACTCTTCACAATAGTCACATTCAATGTAAAATATCTTGGAGTGAATCTAACCAAGCAAGTGAAAGATCTGTATGACAAGACCTTCAAGTCTCTAAAGAAAGAAATTGAAGAAGATCTCAGAAGATGGAAAGATCTCCCATGCTCCTGTATTGGCAGGTTTAATTTAGTAAAAATGGCCATCCTGCCGAGAGCAATCTACAGATTCAATGCAATCCCCTTAAATATTTTAACTCAATTCTCCACAGAGTTAGCAATTCTCAAATTCATTTGGAATAACAAAAAACCTAGGATAGCGAGAACTATTCTTAACAATAAAAGAACTTCTAGGGCAATCACCATCCCTGACCTGAAGCTGTACTACAGGGCAGTAGTGATAAAAACTGCATGATATTGGTACAGAGACAGGCAGGAAGATCATTGGAATAGAATTGAAGACCCAGAAATGAACCCACATACCTACATGGTCACTTGATTTTTGACAAAGGAGCTAAAACCATCCAGTGGAAAAAAAGACAGCATTTTCAACAAATGGTTCTGGTTGAACTGGAGGTCAACACATAGAAGAATGCAAATCGATCCATTCTTATCTCCTTGTACAAAACTCAAGTTCAGTTGATCCAGGACCTCCACATAAAACCAGACACACTGAAACTAATAGAAAAGAAAGTGGGGAGAACATTGAATGCATGGGCACAGTGGAAAAGTTCCTGAACAGGACACCAATGGCTTATGCTCTAAGATCAAGAGTTGACCAATGGGACCTCATAAAATTGCAAAGCTTCTGTAAGGCAAAGGACACTGTCAATAAGACAAAACGGCAACCAACAGATTGGGAAAAGATCATTACCAATCCCACATATAATAGAGGGCTAATATCCAATATATACAAAGAACTTAAGAAATTAAACTCCAGACAACCAAATAACCCTATTAAAAATGGGGTACAGAACTCAACAAAGAATTCTCAGCTCAGGAAACTTAAATGGCTGAGAAGCACCTAAAGAAATGTTGAACATTCTTAGTCATCAGGGAAATGCAAATCAAAGCAACCCTGAGATTCTACCTCACACCAGTCAGAATGGCTAAGATCAAAAATTCAGGTGACAGCAGATACTGGCAAAGACGTGGAGAAAGAGGAACACTCCTCCATTGCTGGTGGGATTGCAAGCTGGTACAATCACTTTGGAGATCAGTCAGATGGTTCCTCAGAAAATTGGACATAGTATTACCTGAGGACCCAGCTATACCACTGCTGGGCATATATCCAACAGATATTCCAACATATAACAATGACACATGCTCCACTATGTTCATAGCAGCCTCATTTATAACATGACTTTGGCCAAGAACAAGGAAGTGGGCTTCGGGCAGGAATCTGAATTTAGGCTAGAACTAAGAAGTAATTTCAGGTAGGAATCTAAATCTTAGGCTAGAACAAGGAAGTAGGCTTCAGACATGAAAATGATTTTGGGCTAGGACAGAGAAGTTGGGTCAGATATTTTGGTCATCCTGATAAGCCCTTAGAAACAGTGATCAAGGTAATGTTCACAGATTTTTTTTTATTGCCTTGCTTGTTCCTTGACTATTTGCATCTATTGTATTGCTAGTTCCTCAACCTAAAACTGACCTTCATACTTGCATGTAATTAAAGTGGTATGAAAGCAAAAAGGAGGAGGGGGGATGGGATAGGGGGTTTCTAGGGAGGGGAAATGGGAAAAGGGAATGACATCTGAAATGTAAATAAATAAAATATCCAATTAAAAAAGATGTCAGGGCAACACAAAATGATGAGGCTCCACAATTAATCTAGCAAACGTTGGTCTAAGTTACATCTCCTGCTTCTAAAAGAGATAATAGTTCCAACTTCACTAGGCTTCATGACATTTGGGGGGGAAACAAAACAGGACAAGAGTCATTGTAAGCAGAAATGTCCTTTACCAATGTGTATTATTGCATTGTTTCTAAATTTGGAAATACTTCTTTCCATTTTATTGGTTTTGAACCAGATACAATTAAATCATGAATCTGGTTGCAGAAGCTTTTGCGCAAGCATTCCCAATCCTCTTTCCATGAAACCCCATCAAGCACCGAGCTAATGACATATGATTCTAAAGAAAATGTGATCAATTTTAATACTTTTCAATGAAAAAAGAGATTCAAAGCTTCAAAAAAATCATCAACACACTCACCAGTCTTAAAAATCTTGTGTTATTCTTCTCTTTGAGAGGGAAGTATTTTGGAGAAGGACAATAACTCGTGACAACACTACTGTTTAATTGCGGAGAACATATGAAGAAAAGTCAAACTCCGAAGGGTACCAAAATATATTAAATATAAAGCAAATATAAACAAAGCTAATCATCAATGATTAAAAAAGGCCAGGGGCTGTCAAGATAATATCCATAAAGCAGAATACGTTTTGAATTGTCCTCAGTTCCTGAGACAATCTATTAGGATCAGAATTTTGTCAGAATACTAGACCAGGGACAATTTCAAAGAAAAAAAATCTTCTCATCTTTCAATTACAGTTATCCATCACAATTCTAGAATGATTCGCAGAGTTTCCTGGTAAGTTGAGTTCCAGCTTGCACACAAGATATCTCATTTTTTTATTGCACTTATTTTTGTTTATCTTCCCTTCTGAGTCTCACATCCCTACCCTTTGACTGGCATTTTTTTTTATCACATCCCTACCCTTTGACTGGCATTTTTTTATCCAAGAGTTCTGATTTCAGTAGTAATACTAAGACACCTGAGGGATTTAAATATTCTGCTGATATACTATCTAAGATGGCTGCCTGTCTACTCAGGTAACTTCCAAACCAAGAAATATAGAGACTGAGCAGAAATTGGAAGGGACTAAGGTTAGCAGTGAGGTCCTTTGAAGTCCTTCATCCCCAAGGATTCATACCCTCAAACTCCAGCTCCACCAGTGATTCAGCATGTAGCTCCCACTGGAGGTCTTCTGTACAGAGATCCACATTACCATGTTAGTTAGGGACTGTGTGATAGCCAAAGATGACCATAATTACCACTTTAGGTAAAGAGACATTTCTTCTCTCTTCCTCTGTACTTGTTTTCTGCTACTCTGTCATTAATTCTGCAAGTGTAATGGCAGTAAGTCATACCTCAGAACCCATCAAGTTTTTTCTCACCAGTAGAAAGAATTGTCCCACATTAAATTTGTCTTGGTGGCAGTTACCCTATAAATAAAGCTTAAAGTTGAAACTTTAACTTTGTCCATGAGAGTCTTCCAAGATATCTATTAAGCAAGGCACTGTTCCAAGGGAGAAGATCTTACAGGAAAAAGGAATAATAAACCCAGTCATATTTATAGCCTTCCCCCTCTCTCTCCCTGTAAACTGGTTATTGGAGTGAATTCAGAGATGAATGTAATTCAAGCGCTTGTTTTGAAGTCATTTTAATAAATAAATGTCTGTCTGATGGTTAGCTATTGATATTAAAGTATAAATGCAGCTGTTCTCTCACCATCTGCCATCACAGAGTATAAGTCCCAATGCTTGATTGTGATGATGGGACTTGCATTACACTGCACATTCCTCTAACAAAATCCACAAGCTAAGGAGGACTGTTTGCTATAGAGACAAAGACAGTAGCCACAATGTCTTCTGTATTTTATTGTTGAGTCATTTCAGCTCTTAGAGGTCAAAAATAAAACCTCCTTGGAATAACTAGAGGAGACAGAGCCTATGTCGTTGTTCAGAGTCCCTAACCCTATGTAAGAAGATTAAGCGTAGAGAGCTTCGAATTATGGGGTTTAGTTGACATAACTTCCTCACTATCCCTAGGAGAGAGGTATAATGTAAGGATTGAAGAGGATAGAAGTGTCCAACAACCACTATAAAGTGAGGGTTTCATAGAGGTCTTACCACAAATAAGGCTTCTTTTCTTCAGCAATAAAAAGAATGAAAAGTGAGAAAATGCTTCTAAATGGTACAGTTCCCTTGGTATACAACATAAACTGTTATAGCAGCAATGGACCTCAGAATGATCTCATCTAGTTATATATATATTAGAAATCCAGAAGTGGTTCCTATGGATGCCCAGACTATTATGTTCATTATCCATCACAATGTCACTTCACATAAAACATATTCTTAGAGTTGCAGCCTTATGATCATGCAACTGGAAATTCTCCGCCCTTGGACCATGAGAAAAGGTGAGGGCAATGGCATTGGTGTAGATGAATCTTCTTGTATGAAGCCAGACTGCATGGACAATTCATTCCTTAAAGATAAGGAATTTTACATGGCTTTATAAATCACACTCTGAAAATCTTTTCAAGAGTGAAAGGAAGAAGAGAGTGGGGGTGTTAAGAAGTGCCTTATTTCACCTTCTGGATACTTGGGGGGGGGGAATAGAGCTAATTTTCCGAAACCTTGAGAGAAGCAAAAATGAAAACATTTGCATTAAGAATTGTGTCAGTTACTGAATCTATATGGATGCACCCAATCACCACCATTTTTTTATGTTTCCTTGTAGCAACAACACTAAAAAGTTGTCCTGGAATTATAGTGCATACTGTACTTAATTAAAGTTAAAGTAAAATACTGAAAGTTGGAATAAAGAGATGGCTTAGTGTTTTCTGTGTAAGTGTAAGTAAGTATCTGAATTTGGCTTCCCAGCACACACACATTAATATATATATATATGCTGGACATGGCAGAGTAGGCCTGTAATCTCAGTGTAAGTGGAAAGGAACAAATGTGGATAAAGATGTATCATAGAGGCTTATCAAGTAGCCACGCTGTCTGAAATAAGCTTCAGTTTCAGTGAGAAATTTGGTCTCAAAAAATAAGCTGGAAGTGCTGGAGAGATGGCTCAAGGGTTCATAGAACTTGTTCTTCTTGCAGAGGACCTGAGTCCAGTTCCCAACACTCACATGGCAGCTCACAACTATCTATAACTCCAGTTCCAGGGGATCCAGCATCTTCCTCTGACCTCTATACACAGAAGCATTCATGTGGTATATAAACATACATGCCAATAACTCATAAACATAAAATAAAAAGAAATAAGTCTCAAAAATTAAAACAAGATAGAGGGTGATAGAGGAACACACACACACACACACACACACACACACACACACACACCATGCATTAAAAGCTAACAGACATTTTAAAGTCAGACAAGACTCAGGAAAAAGTAAAAATGAAAAAGAAGACTCAAAGACATAGTAAGGGCTTAGCCATGATGCTGTATTTTGGAAGAAAACAGAAGTATCAAGACCTACAAAATGAGAAAAGAGATAAGAACATTTTTTAAAGGAAAAGAAAAAAATAGGAGGAGGATAAGACTATGGATTTCATTTAATAAAAATAATGAGAAGGTGGAGACAATTATGGACTCTAGGGTCTTCATTATCAGCTGATGTCTAAGTGATATGGTGTCTTTCTCTCTGAGGTCACCAAACTCTGCCTCCTTTTGGTGATATCCAATTTATTATTTAGTAGATCTTACCATACAAATAGCCGATGTGTTGAAGATTAAATAACATCTCTCAGGCTTTTAAGACTGTTACTTTAGAGTATGAACTTCAGAGAATCATGCTAGCTTTTGACTCTGGTTCTAGGATGTTGTAAGTAAACCTAGAGGCTCATGTGTCATGGAAATGACTAATAAATGTGATAAACACCATTTTCAATGTCTTAAAAAAATCAGAAACCCTGATTATACAAATTTCAGAAAATGTAGTTTTGACAGGCACAAGTGTTACCAAGTCAAATTAGACATTATTCTTATAACCTTCATTTTTGGAAATAGAAAATACATTAACCTCCCTCCCCTCTGCAGCATGAGAAGCTGGTTTTCCAAGTCAACCTAATTTTGAGAGAAAACCATCTTTAGTGGTAATAGAGAGCCAGAGTATTTTACATTTGGCTATGGCTCAAGAAAAAAAAAGTATAATGGTATTTTAACTTATCATCATTATTCTTTTCCAGCGGGATCTAACCAGAAATTGCTGGATAATAGATATACCTCTCAAGTAGAGAAGACATTTCCCACCTTATAAAAGAGAAACTGGAAATTTTGTAACAAATATGATTTTAAAGTGCTTATGTAAAAAATATCTGGGAAACAAGGATATTATGTTTGTTCTCATTGTTATCACAAACAAAGTAAGTGCAGGGAAACTCTGAGGGTGTGGGGCATTAATACATGCTCCATCAAGAAAAAACTCAGCTCTACTGAAAAGTAAGAAATTGCAGACCATCTCTGGCACTATTTCCTGCCATCAAAGTAGCCCAAAACTGAATGAGATATCTGAGGGGAAAGCAATGGCCTTTAGAGAAAATGTGACTTCAGCATCCCCATTACTTGCACACATTATTTCTGTGTCCTGTTTCCACATCACATATTCTCATTGTTGGATACTGGATGCAACGTAGGCACTCATAGGGTATATGGACCATTCGAAGGATGCTGAAGTCAAATGATGACTAGCTGTTGATGGGCTGTACTTGTAGGCAGCACAGACATCACTATTATTTTCAGGCAGGCAGAGGAAGTTTGTAAAATATGTCATATCTTGTCTCTCACACAGAAAAAATACCTTTCAGCTGGAAGTCCTACAAATGGACTTATTATTAAGATTATTTTAAAATTAAAAAGAGTAAAAATCCAAGGTACAGAAACTGATGTTGTGAAGAAATTAAAGGATGTAATAGATCAGACTAGTGGTTTCAAGTGATCCTATCTACATTTTGTCTGTCTGCAGTACTTGGTGAAACTTAGGACCTCATGATAGTATGCAAGGCATGCACCATGGAGCTATGGTCCTACTTTGTCTATTCATCTCTTGAAAACTCATCATGTGTTAAGATATCACAGAAAACTTAACTCAGTCAGAGGAATGAGTGATGATATGATATGATATGATATGATATGATATGATATGTTCAATCCTCCAAATAGATATTTAACCCTATATTCTTAAATGTATGAGAAGACATCAAGCATTACCAGGCACAAGGAAAATCTTGAAATACATTATTGAGTGCAATAACAACATCTTAGGGAAAAGGAAAGAGGGGGACTGCAAATTAAAGAAAACATAAAAATATGTCATTAGTATCATAAAAGAGGACACTATAAACAGAACGATTGTTAATCCCTCAAGAAGCATTTAGCATAATAAAAACCAAACCCCAACACATGTGTTAAAAGATTTTAATAACTCTTTTCAGAAAGGGTAAATTCTCTTATCTCCACATTATCCACTTCTACTTTGATGTTTCATGTCCATAAGTACCTATGTATTATAGATACCTACATTATACATATTAAAAAAAAAAAACCCTGCATCCCCTAAACAAAACTTAGGGACTGTCCTGGGTCTAGAGAATCAGCGTGTTCCTTGGATGATTGAGAAAACTATTTCCCATTCCAGACAAGGGGGTGATGGTCATAAGACCACACACTATTAATCAGGAATTTGAGTGAGTATGGGCATCTTAGTAACAGTATCAGAAGTTACAAGAGAGTGAAACAATGTTTTAACATAATTTCTATCCTGATTACACACCTAACCAAATTGTCTGTGCATTGAGAAAGCATTACATAACTTACTTTATGAGGAAGCCACTATGGGCTATGCTTTACTAGTGAAGGAATTGTCAGTATAACACCCAGGAGCACTAGCACTTGAGCAAGGGGAGCTATTTTTCTCTGTGGTGGCAGTGCAGCAGGCATCCAGAGTAGAGCAGCAGCAGTCTGAAGACACCAGGAGAGAAGACTGGGGCAGTGGCTCTGTAGGAGGGGACTTGTCTAGTATTAATGATGTCCCAAGTCCTGTCTCCAGCCACACAGAACAAAACAAAACAAAACAAAACACCAAAACAAATCATAGTAGATGTTTCTAAGAGGAAAGTAAACACTGAGGAGCTGTACAACTGTGAAAGGCAGCCTGGTTCCTGGTTGAGCTAAGGTTGGAAACCCCAGTGACCCTAAAGGGACAGCAGATATTTTGCCTGGTTCCCGAACACTAGGCTCCTAACATGAGGCTGCAGCCCTCCATAGATTTGTGGCCATCCCTCACATAAGGGCAATGTCCCAACCCCCTCCACAGATAGAGGACATGACCTGTGGTCAGGTAGCCTTAAGACAGATCTTCATTTTAATGAAGTACCTAAAGGCCTGAAGGGCTTAGCCAATTAAGCTTTCCTACCTAGACACTCCTCCCTGCCAAAAGGTATTTAACCTCAGGCCTGCCCTGAGAAAATGGGGTACGGTTTTTACTCATCCACTTTCCACCATGACAATACAAGCCTTAAAATCATGGACTGCCTCTTTTCATAGGATCAGCCTTGGGGAGCAATGGAGCAGGCCTTCGCCTAAAGAGCCACATCTAATCACCTGCAGATGCTTTCTCAGTGCTCCCAGCCTCCACCAAGCCAAGCTGTTGGGAGCCGACTTTTAGCAGAAAGCGGCTAGATTATCTTTGCAGCCATCTGGAACCATATACCCTGATAAGAGATTTGGTTTTCAATGGCCTACAACAGCTGAAGCACACTCTGATATCCCACATAATTGTGTTGCTGTTTACTGCCCCCAGCTACAAGGTGCACGTGGTAGCCATGCCTGCAAGGCATGCAGTTCACGTGTTATCCAGGCCATATATGCTTGTAAGGCGCACGTGGTATCCAAGCCTGCAAGGCACATGGTGCACGTGCTATCCACACTATACACGTCTGTAAGGCTTACGTCATATCAACACCTGGTATCCACGTGGTATCCACGTGCCTTGTAGGCACGTGGCAAAAGGGTATAAATACCTCAAAATTCCCTCCAATAAAGGAGACTTGGTAAGAGACTTGAGACTTGAGATTTGATCACACCCTGTCTTGTCTCCATTCTTTGTGTCTCTTGCCCCTGCAGCCCCACTCTCTCTCTCTTGACCAGAACACTTAGCCCCAAAGTGTTGAGGCAGAGTAAGGATCACAACATTGTGGCGCCCAACGTGGAGCTCCAGTAAGTGGGATACAGTGGAAGACACCCTGAGCTGGAGAACCAGTCAACTGACAGAGCCTCAACGTTAGAGCTCCAGTAAGCGGGATACAGTGGAAGACACCCTGCGCTGGAGAACCAGTGGACTGACAGAGTCTCAACTTTTGAACTCCAGTAAGCGGGATACAGTGGCAGACACCCTGCACTGGAGAACCAGTGGCCTGACAGAGCCACAACATTGTGGCACCCAACGTGGGGCGCCACAATGTTGCTAACCTTTACTCTGTCTCAACGCTTTGGGGCTAAGTGCTCTGGTCAAGAGAGAGAGTGGGGCTGTAGGGGCAGGAGAAGAGACGCGAAGAATGGAGACAAGACAGGGTGTGATCAAGTCTCTTACCAACTCTCTCTTATTGAAGGGAATTCTGAGGTATTTATACGATTTTGCCACGTGCCTTGTAGGCACGTGGATACCACATGCCTTGCAGGTGTTGATATGACGTAAGCCTTACAGGCGTGTATAGCATGGATAGCTCGTGCACTGTGTGCCTTGCAGGCTTGGATACCACATGCGGCTTACAGGCATATATGGCCTGGATAGCACGTGGATAGCACGTGAACCGCATGCCTTGCAGGCGTGGCTACCACGTGCACCTTGCAGCTGGGGGCAGTAAACAGCAATACAAAATATGTGGGATATCAGAGTGTGCTTCAGCTGTTGTAGGCTGTTGAAAAACAAGTCTCTTATCAGGGTATATGGTTCCAGATGGCTACAAAGATAATCTAGCCGCTTTCTCCTAAAAGTTGGCTCCCAACACCAAGCCACCCACCGACCAAATCAAGGACTTTATTTACCCCAGGACCCAGCCAGAACTGCTTCCCACTTTTCCCCTGCAGCCCCTCCCTGGCCAGATCCAGCCCGTGGGCCCCCACTTTGTTCTCAGCTCTTCTGCGGCTCCCAATGGAGCCCTGGTGCCCAAGAGCCTGAGAACCAGTTGGCTCTGGCCTCCCTGCAGGCCCCGGGACCCCTGAGCCAGCTCCAGCTGTCCCAGTGTCTCAGACTGTGCTCCCCCACACCCAGAGCAGTATCCTGTGGCTTCCCCACAGCCCATGTCTGCCTGGCACTGGCCTGGGGTAAGTGCAGTCAAAACTCCAGTTTCCTGCCTCCCCAGCGGTCGAGCCCCTTGGAGGAGCAGACACGGGACCTCACATAACCCTACAACCAGCAACTGATATGACTGGATCTCCAGAGAAGAAAGTCAAGCAATTGACAAAAGTGTGTACTTAATATAATGTGGGATACAGGGAAAGCTAGCATCCTGTGCAAAAAAAGAGAAGACAGTCATCTAGAATAAAGAATAGAAGCATATAAAAGGAAAAGCAATCATATTTTACTACAAAGCTAACTCATGAATAACAGTTACACAGCCATAATAAGATAAACAGTATTGGTCTAAATGAAAGTAAAATATGAGTGTTGAGAAAAGGAGAGTACATTAACTGCTTGCTCATTTTCGACAGTGAGAAGTCAGTTTCTAATTCCTGAAACCAAACCTAAAGAAATAGCATTAGTGAGTGAAATGTGCTATTTGGAGATATGAGATAGATAAATAAAAATAAGCAAATCAGTTACAAAAGGAGAAAGCAATTTTCTCTGGAAGAGAGAAAAGGTCAGAGTTGTATGATGGTGTAGTTTTATATAAACCTATAAATAAATTATGTGCATTATACATGTCTCACAACTATATAGAGAAATAAAACTGATAAAAAAAAATAAAGAAACCAAATCCTATTTCTTCTGCATTCATAGAAATTCTTTCTAAACAAATTAATGCAATATTTCATTAGTCCTTTGAGAATTTCACACCAAGTATTTTGATCATATTCTCCCTGTACCTCACTCCTTTCCAGATCCCTCTTCACCTTCCTACTTTCTTTTTCTATTTCCATAATTATTAGTGTTATACTATACACACATAAAATATATAGAAACACAACCTGATGAGTTCATCTAGTGCTGCTAGTGTACATGTTTTTACGGTTTTAGGGCTGAGTACTTGGTACTATTCAATCAATTAGGAGTCTCATCCCTGGAGAAAATGAATTTTTGCCTCCCTCAGCAGTCATCTGTTATCTGTCATTCTTCATCTAAGGGTGGACCTCTGTGAGATTTCCTCCATCCAAACTAGTATACCAACGTCCTTTGTCATTGTTCAGGTTTTATTTACACAGCCATACTGCTGAGGAATCATGAGTGTAGCTGTGATTTCTACAAGGCACAGGCTCACAGCAGACTTTCTGGTCTTCTAGCTCTTTCAGTTTCTCTGTCCCTTCTTCCATAATGTTCCTCAAACCTTAGCTGTTGGGGTTGTATTTTAGATATATCACTTGGAGCTGGATATACTATGATCAACTGCTCTATGTATGTCAACCAACTGTGGCTTCTGTAATGGTCTCTGCTGCAAAAAGAAGCATCTTAGAAACAGACACATAGGCAAACAGGCACACACACAAAGAGACACACAGACACACAGACACACACACACACACACACAGAGAGAGAGAGAGAGAGAGAGAGAGAGAGAGAGAGAGAGAGAGAGAGAGAGAGAGAGAGAGAAATATAAAGTTTGGGTGGGTTAAGGAGGTTAGGAGGATCTGGGAGAAGTTGGGGGAAAGAAAAAATTGTGATCAAAATACATAGCATGAGAAATTTTAATTAATGAAAGACAAAACTTCTTTGATGAAGGATCAGAACTACACTTATCTTTACACATAAAGGTAAGTATTAAAATGAATTTTGAAATTATACCAGTTTAGAAATGTGGCAATAGAAAGTTTTCTTTCACTTTCCATGGCCTTTCCTGCCATGTGTAGTTGCACAAGTACTGGGCATAGAAACTCCTAACTCCAAATCTCTACTGAACAAACAGCTTTACTGTCAAGATCAGTGAAAAAAAAGTCCTGGGCAAAAATATTTTTTTAAAGATGCAAATTCAGGAGCTAGGGATGGAGATCAGTTGAAAGAGGTCTTTCCTTGCATATGCAGTGCCCTGGATTAGATCTTTGGCACTGAATAACCCAAACATAGTCACAGTACTATGGCAGTAGATGCAAGAGGACCAGAAGTTTGTTGTCATTTTTGACTTCACAACAAGTTTGAGGAGAGCCTGTACTACATAAAATCTTGCTTTAAAAACAAAACAATAACATCAAAACCATGTCATAAATCTAATGTGTAATCAATTATAAGAAATAAGGCTGTCATTGTAATTCAGGGGTAGAACACTTGCCTAACACAAGTGACAGCAAGGCTTTTATTTTTTTAAAAAGACAGATTTCCCATTATAGATGCTATTATAGAACTCTGCAGTTTTCTCTTTTGAGAGAAATAAGTAAAATCACATTATAGAAATTGTTTTTATAACTTTCATACTTTCATAACAGAAAATCATAACAGTGTATTCTAAAATGGATGAGTGCTCAATAATAAAACCATCCTTTCTCAAACTAAATTAATTGTCAGAATCAACTCATTTCCATCAGGTTTCAAAAAGTGGGAAATTAAAAATCCACAGTCTATCCTATATAGTAGCAAAAATAAAATAACTTTCTAGTCAGCCATATGCCAATCACAGTTAAGGCTAGTATTGGCTAGAGACTAGGAAATGTAAGCAAATAAAATAGAAAAGAACAATTAAGGCAGGATAGCTAAGATTCAAGTTGGGCTGTGGGAGCAAATAGAGAGTGTAATTAGCTTCTTGAATGTGCGGAGGTGGGGGCTTTCTGGAAGGAAGCCCCCCCCCCCCGAAATTATATATGCCTTCTATCATGTATAAAAATTAAGCTTGGGCAACCATCTTTGGAGCAGCAGGTATGCCTTTACCAGGCACCAAGCCTTCTGATACTCTATCCATAGACACACCAGCATCCAGATCTGTAAGCAATAAATATCTATTGTTTATAATTTGTAATGTCCTGTTCGTAACTGGAAACCACATAATATAAAATGCACCCATTTAATTAATTTGAGTGTAGAGTTGAATAGTATCCATTAAATCTATTTATGTATTGTCATAAAGCAGATCTCGAAGGCTTTGTCATCTTGTGAAACTGACACTTAAATAATCTTATTCTCTTCGATTTCCCCCCTCTCTGTTAGAAAAGTAATAGGATATTTAAAGAACTATCATCTCCTACTTCAGTCATCCTACTTGGAGGAATTCAGAACCCCAAGGTAGACATGTTTTTGAGTCAGAAATGTTGAAGTTTTCCGAAGTGCTGGTGCACTGAGGCAGAATTCTCCACTTTATTCTTTGACTATTAGCACTTCAGGAAAGACATGCAAAGGACTGTATGAATCAGCATCTGGTTTGAAAGAAGATCAATATAGCTTAGTGTTCTCAATAAAATAAAACCAGGGAGGCAATTTAATTATTATGCTTCTGTTGTGCTTTCTATCCCCAAAGCTAATTATTTTGCAGTAAGGATCTCCACCTTGATGATAGCCCATGCTATACAAAATTTAGAATTCAATAATGTTGCATCTGACTTAAGGGAGCCAGAGCTTGGCAAACACATTTTGATTATCTAAAAGCTCCGGGAAAGACATAAGCCCTGAGAAAACAGAGAGAGCAAGGGAACACACAATCAGGTGAGAAAGGAAGTAGGAAAGACAGATAGAATGAGCAAGGGAAGGGAGGAATATGGGAGAAATAGGAGGGAAGAATTAAAGAACAATAACTGGGGATTTTAAAATATCCTTCAACTTCAATATGTTTTTCCATAAATTAAAATTAAAATGTTCATTATGGGCCCAAGTTGGCTTTATTCCAGCCTATTTCAGACAGGATAGGTGTCTGTCTGACTAATGGATTATAACTCCTGGAGCTGTTAGCTATATTCAGTGGGCTGACTGCTGTTCCAGTCTGCTTCATTATCACCATAATTTTTGGCACCATGTCTCTAGAGCCTTTCTATGGGTCATTAAGCCTCTAAAGGAAAGAGGAAAGTTAGAGGAAAATGCTAACTCTAGCATATTCTGGTCAAACCTGGCTTTCACAGGTGTTTGTGGAATTCTGTAAAGATTTAGGAAAAGAGTCCTGAGAAGGGAATTGACTTGCAGGAAATGTATGAGGTTAGGACATGATCTCAGCATCAAAACCTATGAGGGAAACAAGGAAGCAGCCTTGGTAGACAAAAAGCTGAGTAACAAGCAATCACAGAAGGGAAACTTCAGGATAACTAATATCTTCCTCTTTAATAGAAATTGTCCCAGGTTTTTGTACTTTTCCTCCCAGGTCTTGGGAAATCCCTCAAACCAAAGGCAAACCATGATAGTTAGTTGCTTATCCCAGAACCTCTGGAGCTCCTATGGTCTTCTGTAGATCTTGTTGTTTCTATTATGTTGTTGCTAATGATGTTGCTGGGGATAAACCCAAGATTTCAGACATTGCTCTAGCGTAGGCTATAGAAGTAGCGTAGTATAGCATAGGCCTCAGAATAGCTTGAATCATGACTAGGTGTATGTTTATGCGTCTGACCAACTATTAACTTGGTAGAGAGATTTTTCTCTCCTGTTCAAAGAAGCACAGGCTTGGATGAGGTGGTTCTTTTCAGTTAAGAACAACTTCTGGAAGGGAACTCAGTTATATGTCATTTACTAACTGTTTCAGCAGTTAAGAAAATAAATACCTCAATTGTAAAGGAAGAAGCACTGAGAGGTGACAGATTTACCTTTAAGTTATAATCCAGGCACTCACAACTATTGCATAGTAATAGACATAGATATATGTATATAGACATATCCCAGTCATTCTTTTACAGAGTAATCTTTGTGTTTAGAGTCCAATCCTTAATCACAACTTCTACCACAACATTTTGGTATTTGAAGAAATTAAAATGAAAAGTCAACTATCACTCTGATAAGTATTTCTAATCTTTTAACACCTCTACATTACCAGGCAATAAGAATCCTGATGGCTCCAAATTCATCTTCTATCTTCATTTCTAACAATTCAGGAAATGATTTTTGTTAGGAGATCACATATGTGCCATATAAATTGGCACAAAAATGGCTATTCCTACTTGCCAAGGCAAATATTACCCTCTATGTGCCAGAAGTGGGTACTCAGCACTCAGCAAGTCTATGTTTCCAACCATCCCTTTAATGCATCAAAGCTTCATTTCTTTCATGTGACTATGAGATTAACAGTGTTTACTTCTTAAGCTTCTTGTGAATATTAAATTAAATTTAGACAAATGACAGACAAGAAGATGATAGATATATAATAGATAGATAGACAGATAATTAACAAACAAATAGATATAAAAGGTATAGACAGTATAGACAGGTTCACATTGAGAAGTACTGTGTCTTAAGAGTCAAGAACTCACTTTTTCATTTTATATTTTGTCTTCATTATTTACTGCCTATATGGCACATGTGCCTGAACAAATTATTGGTTTCTACATGCTTCAGTTTTTTGGCTAATAAAATGAGTTGTATTGAGGGCCCAGTGAGAATTTTTTTAATTACTATGACTAATGCTTATTGCAGAGATAAGGACTCAGTGTTTGTTAATTACTATTATTGTATGCAGAATCCTATCACAGTGTTTAACACATAGTGCAGATAAAATAAATTGCCAATTACTGATGGAAGTACAATATTATCAAATGGTCAACAGTGATGAAATCATGGTAGCCAGCCTTCTTTTCCTGGTGCATTGGACATTTTGGGTGGTGGAGGTTGAAAGATGCTTTTATCATGGAAGAGTTGAGAGAGCCTACCTTGAAAGTGCTGGCTGTGTCCTGGACCAGGATTCTAATTGTCAGATCAACACAGTACTTTCTTGAGAACCTGTTATAAATTCCCAGGTTCTACCTCAGATTTAGTAACTTGAAAACTCTGGAGGTGAAGCCCAGGGATCTGTGTTTACACAAATCATCTTGACAAGCAGTCAATTTTGAGAACTTATAGCCTAGGTTGTGGAAAGGAGACAATAGGAATCTTAAATTTTTTCATGGGAGATAAAGACTGGTGTCTTTATCAATAGATTACAAGTAATTACCTTCAAATATGTTTCTTGATCTGGCCTCACACAGAGCATGGAATAGCTATCTCACCATGTTCATAATGTATGAGTTCAATGTAGTTACTGTGTATATATGTGCTTGGCCTATAGTAGATGTTTAATAATTACCATTCTCAGGGGCAAGGAAAGACCTGAGGATGATAAAGGTCCTCTAAGTTTAAAATCATTTAATACACCAGAATCTCTTCTTAATATAAATTCAGGAAAAAGATGTCTCTTATGTATGAGCCTCTCTCTCCTGTACTTCTATGTGCCTTTCTGGTGAGTAGAGACATACTATTAGGAGGATCACGGAGATGGTTCACTATGTAAGAACACTTACAATACAAGCCTGACAACCTGAGTTTGATTCCAGGAACCCATATAAAAACCTAAATGTAATGACCCACATCCATTATCCCTGGTCAACTATAGTGAGATGGGAGGTGTAGACGGGAATCACCCAAGAGTTCATGGGCTAGCTAGATTGGAGTATGCTGAACATCAGAAATGATGAGAGATCCTGTAACAGCACAGTGGGAAGCAAGAAAGCACTCTAGAAAGTTGTCCTCTGACCTTCACAGATACACTGTACCTTGAGACAGTACACATTTTTGTACATTTACAAATTCCCACACAGTAAATAATACTAGGTTTCTATTTCTTTGGCTTTTCAGAGTAAGCATGGTGCCTTGTCCGATATTGCTGTTGAAACGAGCAAGCACCTACTTTCTTTTAGACTAGAGATATATCTAAGCATCATCTAAGCTACTCGTGTAGCTAACCCTCTATTTTTATACCCAAACAGAAAGGAATGTGCATGCCTGGTACCTATAGAAGTTAGAAGACAGCACTGGATCCCCTGGAACTGGAGTTACAGTTATGTATCACCTTTATACCTTAAGAAAGGAAGGGGAAATTAAACAAAAACTTCATATTCTTCCAAAGGTTTCAACATTTGGTACCAGTTATTGCTATGAATCGTATATACTTTGGAATCTTGCTGTAATCATGCATATAAAAATTGTCATAGTTGAGGGAAAAGTTTAAACACTTATATTTTCAGATATAAAAAGCATATGGGAGTCCTGTTGGGCAAAAATGGCTCTATATTTTCTAAATCTCTTCACAACAAAAATGTGTAAGCCACAATCTTCTGTCCTGAATTCCATATGGCTTTAATTAACTTGCAAAGTGAATAAATGCATTTTCCATTTAATGGAATGGGCTTTTGGCAGTAGGACCACTTACTTTGCACTAGTTAATGGAGCATTAAGGAAAAGACAGAGAAATATTAATCATATTTGAAAACACAGCTAGCTTTGGGGCTAGGCTATTACCCACTTATGGCACCACTTACAAAAATGATGCAAACTATTCAAGTGGAATGCTTGTCCTACTATTAATATTATCATATAAAATATTAATGAACTAAGAAGCTACATGCTCTAAAACATTCTCTGAAGATTAATAGAAAACACTATAACTTTCTGCTACCAACGAATGTCATCCCTCATGTAAAGAATCTTATCATTTTCACCATGAGACTACCCATTGTCACAGCTGCACTAAGCAAAATGAAAAGAATGAACAGTAACATTAAAATTCTTGGTTACAAAACTTGTAGGAAATATCGCTGTGTGTTCTTTAAAAAGAGAGAAAGATTGTGTACTTCTTCAACAACAAAGGTGTCATGAATAACCTGAAAGCAGCCTCCTTAAACTGTGTTGTCTTATGCTTCCAAAGTGACTTTGTCTTTCCTATGACTATTGATTGCTACCCATGTAGTGAGGGTAGTACACAGAGCACCAAGGTCACTTCATCCCACAGTTTATAGAGATTGGCTTTCACAGTGAACATACAGGACAGTGATGAATGCTGCTTCATTTAGAGCAGATGGGAACATCCTGGCAGAGTCAGAAACTGTATTTGGCAGAGTAGGTGAGGGCAGTTCTTGAAGAATGAGATAGTGCTGGGCAAATTCCAACATAGTATATACACTGACCCATTGAAGTAATGGAAATATATTAGTTTTCCGGAGCTTCCTTAACCAAGCACAGCAAGTTGAGTGGTGAAAATAACAGACGCTGGTTTCCTCACAGTTCTGGATGCTGCAGGTCCAAGAACAAAAATGTTGGTAGCATTGCTTTATTCTTTCTTTTCTTGGCTTCCAGCTGACTACCTTTGCAGCATGACTGTGTCTGTGTATCATCATCATCTCTTCTCCTGTTTCTCTCTTAATATATTCTTCCTTTAAGACAGACACATCATGAGGGCTGAAGAGGTGGCTCAGTGATTAAGAGTACTTGCTGTTTGGTCTTGCGGAGGACTCAAGTTTGGCTCCTAGTACCCACATGGTGACACATAACTGTAACTCCAGTTCCAGGGGATCCAGTGCTGTCTTCTAACTTCTATAGGTACCAGGCATGCACATAAAACACATACATCCATGCAAGCAAAATACAAATACACATAAAATAAATAAATGTAAAGAAAGAATATCAGTCACATCAAATTATGACATAATAAATCCACATTAAGTTGGTTACATTTTTACAGGAAATAATTATACAAGTATGGAACAATTCCTATGTACTGAGGGTAGAGGTTTCAACACAGGATGGGCAGGCAATAGAACCTGCAGCAAGAGATTATTCTGTCTTTAGGAATGTAGCTTTTCTTGATTCACTAATTACATGCAGCTATTCACTCACTGAGCAAAAAGTTATGACTCCACTATAATACTTGTAATCCAAGAAAGGTATGTAGGGTGATGAAAGCTTATATTAGGATTTGGCCCAGTCAGAGACATAAATAAAGCATCAATAAGGAAGTAAAAGTTTAGTCAATGTTTTAAAAATTAATGAATATGGAACAAATGGAAGGAGAAGGAATGTTTTAAGAAGGGGAAAGAGAACTGGGCATAGTGTCTCATAGTTTTAATTTCAGTGCTTGGAAGGCTGCGACAGGAGGGTTGTTGTAAGAATGAAGCAAGCCTACGTAGACAACATAGTGAGGTTTGGGCCAGCCTCTGTTGAGTGAGATCTGATCTAAAAAAACAAACAATAAACAAACAACCAATCCCCCCCCCCCAAAAAAAAGAAGGAGAAAGGCAAAGGAAGAAGGAAGAAGAGGAGGAAAAATGGAAGAAGAGACAATGAGAGTATATTGCAAAGATTCCATGTCCAGGAATACGTAAAGAAAAAATAAGGTCACTATAATCAAACTAGGGGACGGGAGTGAGGGGATGTCTGTGACAAGTGAGGCTAGAGAGTAAGCAGGGAGCAGATAATCAGGATGCCATAAGGCAGATAAAGTATTTTGTGTCTATTTGATGAATAGTGGGGTGCCATTGAAGTGTTTTAAATCTGAGGAGGAAATAAGGATGGAAGCAACCATACCAGTTTGAAAAGTAGATCATAGACCAAGCAACTTGAGTGGTATTGTAGATGTTCAGGGCATGAAGAGACTGAATTCAATAGGTTAAAAATATTTCCATAGCGACATCAAATATACTAACAAGGGATAGCTTAAACATGTGAGTAAAGAATTTTAAAGAAAGATAATGATTATAAGGTACATTTTAGCATATGAAACCTGTATGGGTATTGTTGACATTCTCTTAACAGACACCAATAGGATAGCACAGAGTATTAGAGAAAAACTATATTTTCCCAGGCCAGGGAAATGGCTCAGTGGTTAAAGCACCTGACTTGCAAACCTGACCAAGAGTTCTCCCTCTCTCCTTCCCTGTTTTTCTCGGGTCTTGTTGTGTCTGAGATGCCTTTATAAGACATCAAAACCAAACAAAACTAACCAACCAACCAAAAGACAACTAATATTAGAGGCAGAATCAAGAGAATCCCACATTTTAGGCATTCATCTAAACAGAAAGACCTTATATTTAAAAGAGCAAATAAATGGTATCAAAGAGACATAGAGCAGATAATTGAAGAAACAAATCTGGAATGCAAAGTAAACTTTTAATTTGAACACACAAATGACTGAATTATTTTCTTATAAATGGTAAGAGATGTGATTAAAATCAGTCAGAGTGAAAAGACAGAGTAAGAGGCTTTAAAAAATATGTCAGAAGAGTTACAACACTGAGCAATCAGATGTTGACAGATGAGCCTGTAAAGGAGATCAGGTTGGAACAGACAGGGAGGTGAAAGGACAATCAGTGGTAGATTGTGTCAAGGTGGCATGAACATGTTATGTGAAGGTACATGTAGTTCATTTATGTTGTGGTGTAGAGATATGGAGGACTAAAATGTCTGGTGTTCACTGGCAGGGAAGCCTTCTGTGATGTGATGGGACAGATATCAAGTCAGAATGTGTGGATACTGACAATGGATAAAGCAACAGAAGTGGGCAGATATCAAGCTGGGCTCCTATAGGAGTAGCTCCTGACACTAGGGTTTGAGTTCAAATTGTTTGTTTTTGATTTAGGAGGTAATCTTAAGAAAGGAGAGGAAAGAAGAGAAGAGGAGATGGGGAAGTGAAGAGACGGAAAGTGAAAAGAAAGATGGGTAGGGCGCTAACTAGCTGATATTGGATGCTGGATACTGAAAGGAGTTGGGTGCATCTGCCCCCATCTTGGAGATGATGGGAAGGAAAGAGATGTGGAGTTGACTGAGGTAAAATTTGTTTTTTAGGTGCAAAGTTTACCAGAAGGAAATTTGTGAACGTGGCAAGGCACACCTATAAGCAAAAATGGCGTGTGACCAATAAAAGCTGACTACCAAATGTTTTGGACAATTGTCAAGTCAAAGCTGACCACTGATGTTTTGCACTATTGTCCATAGATGTGCGATCATGGTGCTCTGTGCTTCCTTCATCCCATGCTATCTGCAGTCTAGCTTATCCTCAAGTGCATTCACTGGATTTTTTCAGTAAATAACATAAAAATCATTACATGTGTTATATGGTTTCTTATACAGTTTTAAATTTAAAACTAAGAAGCTAAACAGGAAGGACTAAAGAATGAAGCATGCTTGAGTGCTTTGGGGTGGGGGGAGTATTTCAGTGGCTCTAATATGGGAGAATTTCATTTTCAAATGGCAGTAATAGATCAACATAGTCACCCTCACAACGCTGTATATACAGTTTTCTGAGTGATTGAGGTACATTAAAGGATGATGTAAGTTGAATTATTTTAGATCAGTCTTTCAATTTACACAGAATTCTTTTCTAATCCCACTATTGAGCTTGGTTTCTGCCAAAGTAACTCATGACCCAGCCAGAAAAGGCTTTTAGTCTATCTTTATTTGCATTTCATTTCTTAAATTTAGCATAGGTCCAGTCAAAATTAAATATGTGTTTGTCAATTTGCAACATCTCTGAATACTTACTGAGTCTCCTGCATCTGCAAGATGTCATTTTAAGGAACAATTGTTAAAGTACGTCCAGTAAAGTTTATCCTGGATTTTGCTTTCTATAGTTTCACCTCAATTCATTATTAATTTATTCAATATTTTTACAAGTAATGGTTGAATGTCAGTTGATATTACATATGCTTAAGATATAGTAGATAGCAAATAAAAATGCAATAAATACAATAAAGTATTCTATAACATTTATGTAAGTGTAGCTCAGCACTTAGTCATTAACTTTATTTGCTGTCTTTGTTAGGTGATTCATATCACAGAGAATACAACTAATGCAAAGACATTTAGTGTTTATTATACGAGGTTTATTAGTAGGTGGCCCAGGAAATTGAACTTTAGTTGCCCATTCTAGGTTTCTATTTATTAACTTACTCATCACTAACTTGGTATAGTCAATGTGACCCAAACTAGAGTCACTTGGCAAAATGAAACCACAAGTAAAAAATTGCTTTGATCAGATTGGCCTGTGAACATAACTGTGAGGGATTTACCCACTGATAATTGATATGGGAGGGCCTAGGCAACTCTGGGTGACACCATTTCTAAGCAGGTGGGCCTAAGCTGTAAGGCAATTAGATGAGCACATGCCAGTGAACAAGCCAAAGAGAAAGTCAGTGAGTGACATTTTTCCATAGTTTAAAGCAGTGGGTCTCAACCTTCCTAATGCTGTGATGTAGGCACAATTATTTTTGCAACCTACTTTTAATAATGGTTCAACTTCTCCTCTAGCCCACCACCCAGCAGAGGTAGTGAAAAAGATTATTAGGATATGGGGTAGGTGGACCTGTTCAGCAATAGTTTTTTGGGGATGAGGTCGATCTTCTTGGGCAGCAGTTCAGTTCCGTAGCATATACCAAACAGGACTTATCAGCTACAGACCAGTCCTCTAGGCCGGCAGACAACAGGCATGAACCAGCAGCTACATTCAAATCCTTTCAGCAAGTAGACATCAGGCAGCTGGAGTTCAATCCTGAAGAAACCGTCAAGCTCACCAACCAGCTTGAGGTGAGGCTGCAGAAGCTGCCACAAGAACCTCACAAACAGTTCTTGGGTGAGTTTCTCTCAATGGTGGCATTATCACAAGTTGACCTGAATAACACTATGTAAGACAAACCAATACATGCCTGTCTTTAGCAAAGAATTGTGAGGTAGAGCAAACCAAACCACAGCTCAGTCTTGTCTCCTCCCATTGTCTGTGGGGTCATATTTGTACTTCTTCATCAGAGTCTTTTAGGTTTAAACATGCACTCAATGCCTCTGTTTCAAGTCTTCCAGACCTCAGAATTCCCTCATGGAGCAAATATAAACAACCCCTTGCCTTCATGCCTAGGATCCTCTATTCAAAATGTATGCCTATACTTTGCTGTGGTGAGTCTCCTGTAAGATGAGCACACTATGAGGAGCTGGCAAATCATGGACAGATGGCTTCCTACTGGCTTACCCTCCCATCTTTCACATCTGTGCTCACTTATTTTCTTACGGAGCCTGCTTTGGACTGTAGCTCAAAAGACAAGCAAGGGACAAACGAATTCAACTGGTTTAAGTAATAATGGGAAGTACGTATCTCACACATTAAGAAATCTGGAGATAGCATGGCTCCAGGAGTTCTTTGACCCAGCTTCTTTCCATCTTTTCATTTTCTCATTTTCATCATCCACCTCACGGTTTTAAGATAGCAACCCCTATAACAGCTCCAAACATCACGTCTCAAAGAATATCTAAGTAGAGGCTCTCATTCTTTCCAAGGCTGTGAGCCTTTAATACAGTTCATTTTGCTGTGGTGACTACTCCCCCAACCATGAAATGATTTCTGTTGCTACTTTGTAACTGTACTTTCCCTACCCGTTGGAACTATTTGCAGTCTCTGTGAAAGGGACATCCAACTCCTCCCCAAGGGGTCAAGATTCACAGGCTAAAAAGCATTGAGAGCATGGAAAGGTTGAAGACTTATCTTCAGCCAGCTTTTTCTCAGTCAAGATTGTCTTAGCTCTATACCTATCACTGGAAAAAGTGACAGACCATGCTAGCTGGCTCAAATTAATCAAGACATACTTTCTGGAGCAAACATGGTCCCACTCTTCACTGAGTTATACAAGAACTTGATTTTGGAGGGAAAACAGGATTCTTTAAGCAAAATAAGGAGGTGGAGTGGCTTCCCTGGCCAATTTAGTTTTAATTCACCTCTCCGGCATTTTCCTTTCTAGTCCATTTTTTCTTGTCTTATAATGATTTTGATACATTTCATGGTATACACATATGTACATATGTACATATTTCCTTCTCCTATAATTCCTAATGTTAGCAATGTGTAGAAAGACAGTTTTTCCAAGAACTCTCAACAGATATCTGTCAAATTATTGAAGGGATAGTGTTCTCCACCAAAAGCTTCCTCAAATGTTTCCTGTAAGGACAGATTCCTGAAAGAAAGGGGTTATTGACAAGGAGTTAAGACTAGAAACTAGAAAAGTGTGAGACCAGTGGAGACAAAATCACAGTTTAGTTTTTAGTTTATAATCTTAACCTTCAGGTAGTTCTATATATAAATTCAGTATCACGTTTTAAGGGAGTGAAAGAACACAGCTTTAGCCAAAACATCCTGGGCATGTTTTGTGCTAGAAACATGGAAAATCTTTCTTTCTTTCTTTCCTTCTTTCTTTCTTTCTTTCTTTCTTTCTTTCTTTCTTTCTTTCTTTCTTTCTTTTTCCTTCCTTCCTTCCTTCCTTCCTTTCTTTCTTTCTTTCTTTCTTTCTTTCTTTCTTTCTTTTTTTCTTTCTTTCATTCTAAGAGAAAGGAGGAATAGCTTGTACCCACCGGGTATAATAATTGCAGTTCCTAGAGAATAAAAAGTATTGAAGAACAAACATAAAGGACACTTTATCCCACATTCTGCAAAATCTTGATAAATATAATCCACTGTTCACTCAGTTAACAACAGTTACTGGCATAGAATATTGCCTGTCATCTTATTCTTCCTAAGTTCTTAAATGAAGATTCATTGTTATGATGATAATTTGAATACAGTTTTATGGAGGCCTGTTGTGACCTTTCAGGTTTAAGGATCAAAAGGTGTTTTCTTAGGAAGTCCTCCCATGAGCTTCTTACCTAATGTTGCCTTGCCTTGACCATCTCCTATCACATATATCATCTTGTTTTACTTTCTGCTTGGTTCTTTTCTTTGTTTCATATGGTTTATTTACTTTCTTATTTATTTATTTATTTATTTATTTATTTATTTATTTACCTTCTCTTGAAGTATCCCTGGAACCCACATTAGCATTTAGTGTGTGATGGAGACTCAAAACTTAAAGATACATGTATTCATTCAATATCCTTTTTCATAGTGACTTTCATAGCCTCCTAAGCACACAAACTTTGTCTTTTTACTCTTTCTTTCTGGGTGGTAGTGGTGCACGACTTTAATCCCAGCACTTAGGAGGCAGAAGCAGGTGGATTTCTGAGTTCGAGGCCAGCCTGGTCTACAGAGTGAGTTCCAGGACAGCCAAGGCTACACAGAGAAACCCTGTCTCAAAAAAAAATGCAATTACTCTTTCTTTCTGTTACCTTATCATCATGAACATTTGGAGGCAATCTCATTTTCTTAAAAGGCTTAATGAAGAATTCCTGTACCATCCTGCAAGTCTCCTCATATATATATATATATATATATATCTGAGAGAAACACAAACATGTCTGCAAAAAAGCTCAAAAAGCTCATATATGATTGTTTATAATAATAAAAAGGGCAAGTGACTCTATGAAAATATGAACAAAATACAGAATACTCATACAAAGAAATATTATTTTGAAATCAATATTATTAATACACTAATAAATGCATATATATATATATATATATATATATATATATATATTTGCCATGAGTTTTAAAAAGAGGATAAATGAAGCCTGTTACAAAACGCACGTATTATGTTCACATTTCATTTATACTGAATTAATGGTTATGTAATACTGAGAGAAGATCTAGGGAGTGACTGATAATGGCAGTGGGGGTTTCCTTTAAGGATGATGAAGAAGCTCTAAAACTGACTTTGATAATGCCTACACAGCTGAGAATATACTAAAACTCACTGAAGTACATGCATTACAAGAGGGAATTCTGAGTCAATGGAATAACAATATTTTATAATAACATTACTGAGAAGGAAAGAAAAAACTGGTAAAATTCTAGATCACCTTACAAGGTTAGCTATTTTTGCCCAGTGGGGTCCTTTAGACCACCAAATATTACAGGTGACTGCCATTGCTCTTAGTAACCCTCAAGAACTTAATGATAAGACCCTATTACTGAAGATATCACATACTTGGTTCATAAAACATAAAGAAATAAAGCAGGTACTGACCCTGAAGTTTTCTCTATATTGGCTAGTTTCCATAGTGGTAGAAGATGTTATGCATGCTACCAAATGAATAAAGCAACCATTAATCTCACTTATGTGAAAACACTGCCAGCTATACAATTAGCCTGGCGAGATGTTCCCACTGCTGCATGTTATGGGATGCATAACATAATAAAAGGGCAAGTGACTCAATGAAAATAGTTATCACTTTCTGGCATGATCTAACACCCACTCCAGAAGGTGAAACCCAAACCTGCCATTGTCATCAAGACCAGGTATCATTCACTTGAGGCCAACTAAGTCATAGACCTAATAGAGAACCCCCCGCTATTATTCTGATAAACTGGTATTGTAATAAAGCATCTCCTAATGACCTATTGGCATACTCATAGATCTGTGCATTTTCATCCTTTATCAGTAGATGACAATTAATACAGAGACCTACAACTGGCCAATGTGCAAAGAATGAGATATAAGAATATTCAATCCTAAATAGTACATCATATACTCAGTATAATGGACATGTAAGAGGAAAGATTGTAAGAACCAGAAATAGTAAATAACTAAGATAACAGTGGTTTAGGGACACCACAGGGTAATTAATTGCACAAATGAATTCACAGCAATTGTGACAGCATGTACAAAACCTGTTCAACCCCATTCTAGAATGAATCCTGGTAATAAAATAGGGAAGTGGGCACCAAGTTCCATCCCTGGGTGAGAAACTACTGGCATTATATTTATAGCTGCTGTGAGATGGTGAGTCTATTTTCTTTAGGGGTGTGCCACACTCCAAGGTTGGCTCTATACTTAGGGTAGTTGGGCAATACAAATTAGACTTGATGATTTATTTTTTAAAAGACAGAAGATGAATTTGGGTGGAAAGGGAGGTGGGGGTGGATCTGGATCTGGAAGAACTTGAAAGAGCCAACAAGGTGAATACAATCAAAGTGCATTCTATGAAATTCTCAAAAAATTAATGAAATATTATTTTTTAAAGTTTCTATGAATAATAGAAGCTTCAATAAATAAAACAGCATACAGAAATCATCGGCCAACATTGATTGAGCTTGTGAAATGATATAAGCATTGTTATTATAAGAAAAAATACATAGCCACCACCACTATAGGACCACAGAGTAATTCTTCCCTTCTCAAAACAAACCAAGTTCCTTATGGTACCAGAAAGAAAGATGCTCAAAAGCAGGTGACTCTGCATTACATTTTTGTGCTTGTGACACATGGTAAAATATTGAGTCTCTATACTAAGCCCAGCAACAGAAACTAGAGAAACCGTGAAATTTCTTGAAAAAGATGACATTCTTAAGGCATGAAAGGCTACCATGACCAATTCATGCTTTGGTATTATTAAAGACTCTTATATCAAGCTGTCAAAAACTTCCTGTAGACTCTGAGGCAGATTCTAACCTTGTAGCTATATATAATTTAACAGAAGAAAAACTAAGAGAATCAAGAAAGCAATGCTAACAAAATCTAGTACTTTTCAGTGTACCATACAATTATACCATAAATTTTAATAACAGAAATGGTTTCTTCTTTAAGTGTAAACTAATATATGAGGCCACAAGAAAGCTTGTATAGGTAGTATTATTTTTTTCCCATTTTTAGCAGTACATAGTAGTGGATCTTGGATGTTTCACAACTTTTACATCACAAAATATTTTAATAAAGTTTTGATCGACAATAAGTGTGGGAAAAAAACAATTTTCACCACAAAGAATAGACAGTGAGTCAGTATAATTAATGCACAAAATATTGTCATAAAGAACATAAACAACTGACAAAAGGCATGGTTGAGGAATTGGAGGAGGTATTTATTTGCAAGAGAGTTAAGTAACATGATATCATGGAATACCACACTGACAAAGGTTCTAGCTTGTTCCCATAAAAATAGAGGTAAAGGACACCTTAAAATTGTCTTGTGAAAATGTGAACTATGGCCATTATTTTAGAAAGCAAGAACATAAAATTTGTTGATATTAATATATACATATTTCAACCCAATGTAATGTTTGTGTTTAGATGCTACCTTACCATGGTCACAAGAGTGCTCAGATATCTGGCTAAAACATTAGCCTTAGAGGGTTTAGATAAAGTTAGCATTTAATCCATGGCCTGAGCAAAGTAGTTGACCTTGTCCCGTATCCATGGGCCTTACCCAATCCCTTAAAGGACTGTGCTGAAAAACATTGTGTTCCAGGTATTACATGACCATTGCCCTCTGGAACATTCAGCATCTATGATTACCCTCAGGAGTTGTGTACAAGGCTGGGTCCATTAGTCTTCCCTCATGGCAGACAGCAGGGGCTTTTATGAGTGTTTTTAGATAGTAATGGTTGCTAGAGGAGTAGGCACGTTAGGTCTTTTCTCCAGGATTTACAGTTAACAGTTGATGAGACATTTTTGGTCAATAGTTTAATCTCTCATAATTTGCTGATATTCATGTAAGTAACTCAAAATAAACTCATTGGTTCATCAAGCTACATTTGAGTGAACCACTTCTGTTTCTTTCATTGGTGCCTTGTCTGAGGTGAATAGAAATTTGTTCAGAAGAAAAATATTACATAACACCTGACTAGAAAAAAAAAGTGACTCTAAAGACAATTTACTCTCCCATCTTGACTATTTGAGCTAGAACATCAGCCTTCCTTGACTCTCAGACAAGGCTAAAGCATTTGCCATCCTGATTTACAGACATTTGGACAGAAACTGCAGCGACACCATTGGCTTTCTTGACAGCTTAAAAACGGCAGACATTAGAATGTCTCAGCCTCTATAATCATACAAGATACACCTTTATAATGGATCAATATACTGTTAGCTCTGTTTCCTTTGCTAATACTTCTAAAAATCTCTCTATTAAAACACTCTCTTGTGGAATTAAGCAGGTCATACATAAACATATGAAGATCAAGGATTATGGTTTATGTCAGCAGAATCTAGCCACTATGTTCTTGACTTAATAAATCATTGTCTACTAATTTGCCTGCTGATAGGCAATGCATGCATTTCTTTTTATTTTGCCCTTTTTAAAATGATTTGTTTTTCTTATCATTTTAAAATTATATATATATGTGTGTATCTCTGTGTGGGTATATGCATGTAAATGCAGGTGCCCACAGGAAACAGATGAGAAAATTGAATCCCAGGAACACTGTGAGTTTCTGGGTGTGGGTTTTGGACAATGAACTGGCGTCCTCTGCATGAGCAGTATATGATCCTAATCACTAAAGCATTCTCCCAGTTTCCTCTTTTTCCTTCTGTTTTCTTTTCCTCACCCTAAACCTTGTTTCTGTACACAGGGTCTTGCTATGTATCCCAGGCTGGTCTCATAACTATGCACACTCCTGCCTCTACTCCACTAGTACTGAGTACAGGCATCAGCCAACATCCCTGGTTTCAGTGACTGAATTTCTCTGCCTGAGTTTGTTGCTGAAGACTGCTTTGGCATGTTGGCAAAGTACCAAACAACAAATGAAACAAGTAGAATGAAAATTCTTGCTTTCTCCACCTTGGAAAGGAAACTCCTGTTTTCTCCTGAGAGCTTCCCAACAGGATCAATTTCTAAATTTCTATAGTAATAGTAGTTTGCATCTTTCCTGGGCTTCCATTCTCACTTATCTTTTCATCCCTCTACTCTTTTTCCTCTCATTTTCAAAATAAACTATTATACTCATGTACTTTTCATGGCCTTTGTTTCAGGGATTACCCAAATCCAGGAAATAGCAGGAAGGGAGATCCAGAAAACAAAGTGAGTATCTATGATTAGGTAAATGATTAAAAGGTTTACATTATATCCACATGATGACCATTAAACAATTATTAATCTTGTTTCAAGCAGTACACATCGATTTTTAGTTATTTTAATAAGGTACTAGGATAGTCTCAGAGGAGATGACCATCAAGGAATGAGCTATCACAAAACACTGCATCAACCAGCATCTTCAGCCTTCAGATCTAGGAAATTAGTTTCTGTTGTTTATAAGCTGTTAACTGAAAGTATTTTATAATAACAACCCAAAGAGACTAAGAAAATTACTAATCATGTTACATAACTCCTCCCCATAATGATTTGACTATAAATAGATCAGATATTTATATGAGACTTTTAAACACTAGCTGTGAGACTGGAAGATTTAGGCTGCCATTACAGATTTTGACCATTCTATGTTTCCAGCAAAGAATGGAGTGAATATTTATAGGATATCACAGAAAGCTATCCAAGACAGGACAGTAAAAGATGGAAAAAGAAGCTGAAAGGAAATGGAGAAGGAGATCCAGTGCCATTACTAGAGACACTGGATGTAGCTGAATGTGAGTTTCTCTTCACCCCAAGCTTCTCAAATATTATACAATCACCAAAGTTTACATTTTCTCATTGTTGCCTCAATTGAATTATCTCTCCCACTGGTATTTCACAAAGATCCCGACACATACAAGATGCCAAGGAGTTAATCAACAATTGACATGTCAAAATGCTGTTTTATGTAGAATACTGTTGGACATGGGGACAAATAATCTTATATATTTACATTAAAATAACAGGAAATTTTCCAAGTGTTCAATTTCTAGTGAAATCTTCCTTGTGAGTTAACTAACAGAAACTGTTGGGCAACGTAGGTATAGATTTCACCTCGGAAAGAAGTGTGCTTTTATAATTAATGAAAGATCCAAGGAATGCTGTCACATATTTTGTTCTATGAGTGGTGGGCAGCAACTTCACACAGATGCAACTCAACAGGGCCCTATCATTTGTCATGTCAATTCTGAGACTTCAGTGATATCATAGCTTGAACTAGTTAGATGAACTCTCATATACATTCAAGTATGAAAGATCCACCGTAGATCCACCTTAATGGAATTGATAAGGAATGGAAGAAGCCAGATTCTTTGTGTCCCCAGCAGACAGTTCTGAAGTATGACTTCTAAGTCTCTTAAGATGGTCCTGCATAATTAAATACAATAGGAGAGGCTGACTCAATAACACATCTTCAAAATGGCCTTTACTTCTTCCCTGATTTAATCCTTCAGCCAGCAGTCTTTCTCTTTGACTTTGAATTAGTTCGTTCAATAGTCTCAATATTTTCATCCCTATTCAATCCCTATGTCAAATCCGCAGCCCTCAGGATGATAATATTTCAAGGTGGGACCTTTCGAAGGTGACTGGATCATGAGAGCCAAGGTCTCATGAAACAGATTAATGTACTAATCATGTCAGAGAAAGGACTCCAGAAACACACCTCTAGCATGTGAAGATACAATAAAAAGTCGACATTTGTGACACCAAAGAGGCTCCTCTGAGGAACATGATTATGCCCACAGATTCCCAAACCATATCACCATGAAGGGTAATTTTGTGTATCTTAGAAGCCTTCTAATTTATGAAATTTTCTTATATCAATACATATAGGAAAAGATAGACCACACATAATGTAATTCTTTGTATGTCAAACTTTTGCCCCCTCAGGTCCTGCTTGTAGAAAATTCCAGGTTGAGGTATACAGATATCTGGAAAGTCTCTAGTAGTTATTCTGAATTTATCCCTATACCATATTTATACATATCCCAAAAATAGTTTGATAGAGTATTTTATCACTGTTAAGAAAAAAGAAAGAAAAAGGAAAGGAAGGAAGGAAGAAATTCACTGTAGCACTTTTACTTTAACTTCAAAGGTAAGTGAGATTAAGTAGACTGAGCAAGAGATGCCCTTTGTAGACTTAGAGGTAAAATCTTTGCCTATGACACCGAAGTTAACCTAGTGATGCAATACTGTCTTACATTACTGGACTCACAGTGGGACGTGTTAAGTATACTCAACAGGAAACTATTGTGATAGGGAGCCTAGAAAATGCCTACATAAACCTTCAAAGCTTGATCAGGTGGAAATAGTTTATTCACCTAGTAGTGTAGTGATTTTACCCACTAAATATAAAGAGACCACACAGTTTAATTTGGCTGTTGTATTTGGAAATGAAGTACATCTTACCTCACACACTCTCCTTCTCTATCCTGAAAATAATGCCTAGAGCAAGCCTCCAATAACCTCATCTGTACAACATTAGTTGAGTAGCACTCCATGCAAAGGATGGAGCCACAGTTCAGCACAGGAGTGTTTGAGAAAGGGAAGACAGGAGTCTAAATGCCATTACTGCCTTCTCTGGAGTTTCTCTTGTATTTGCGTATGCACTGGGCCTGGTAAGCCAAGCTCTGTAGAGGAAGAGTTGTTTAGGAGGTGAGAAGGTCAGTAGAAAGGGCAGCAACAAATGTATTTTCCCTGGAAGTCCCAGGAATATTCAAGCCTCAAAGTAGAGTGCCATTTGAAGATGGAAGAATGAGGGTAGGAGGCAAGATACACAGCTCTGGAAATGACAAAAACCAAGGAACAAGAGTCTATTAAAGACCTTTCAAAGGAAATGTGTGCCTGCTTGAATTTACCTTGGTGAAGCTGACTTCAGGTTAGTTAATTTCAGAACATCCTCATTGTTGGCCATTAAAAGCCATGGATTCCCTTTGGAAATTTTATAAACTTTGTATACTTTGTAAACTTTGTAAACCCTCAAGGCAGGAAAAGTGGCCAGAACCCTGCCTGTGGAGCTCCAGCGGCCAGGCCCCTCCCCTAGACCTCCCTAACTGCCATAACTGAGGTGTTTCTGTGTTTCCAGCCTTTGTAACAGTCACAAACATATCTCCAGCCCCTCATTAAGCCCTTCCCCAGATTATGCTAACTGTAGGTGAAAGGTCTGAACAAAAGCCACTGATCTCTGAATAGGAAAACCCTCCAACCTCTGAACTTCCCACAGAAACCCACCAATCCTTGAACAGAAAACCACACCAATCCCCGAGCTCCCGCCCCCCTAAGTTTAGGACTTGAAATCTCACCAATCCTAACCCTGAAACCCTTTGCCTCAGAAAACTCCACCCCCAAGAAACCCTATATAAAGGCTATGTTTGTTCAATCCCCTGTCAGCCACTCCTGGGTTCCTCCCTCTATACCCTGATTCCTCCCAATTTCTTTTTTTTTTTAATTTATTTTTTATTGGATATTTTATTTACATTTCAGGTGCCATCCCCTTTCCCCAATTCCCCTCCCTAGAAAACCCCTATCCCATCCCCATCCCCCTTCTCCTTTTTGCATTTATACAATTTTTAAAATGTTGATCAAAGGCTTTATAATTTTGGTAATGCTCAATAACAAGATGCCCATACAATCAGAAGTGTAACCCAATACCCAACCTAGATATATCAACTATCTTTGACTGGTGGAGACCCAGGAACATCTACCTCCATGTCCCCCCCCCAGTCTCTCTCTCTCTCTCTCTCTCTCTCTCTCTCTCTCTCTCTCTCTCTCTCTCTCTCTTTCATCACCTAGCTCCTCCTCTCCTTCTCCTCCTCCTCTCCTTACTCCTCTTCTTCCTCTCCTTACTCCTCCCACCTTAGCTCCTCCTACACATCACCCTTCCAGTTAAAATAAAACTTTTATGAGATTTTCTGTCTGATGTAACTCTCATTGGAAGACGTTAAGAAGCAATGGAAGGAAGAAAAGAAGCAAAAAGGAGCAGGGCTTGAGGCTTCTGATCTCCTCAGCTCTGCTGGGAATGCCCTCCCTCCTGGGAGTTTCAATGATTCTGCTGAGGAGGCTTCTTCTCAAAGCTATGTGGTTCCTGAGCTCCCTTGTCTCAAGATGCCCTTCCACTGGGACACTGTCTTACCTCAGAGCTGTGTGGTTCATAACCCTTCAGTTGCTAAGAATGCCCTTTTATTGGGATACCTTCCCATCTCAAGAGCTGTGTGGTTTGGTCTATGTAAAGACCAGAAAATGATGCCAGGATGTCTTTCTCAATTGCTTTTTTCTCTTATTTAAATTATTGTTGCTTCTATTTTGATACAGTATCTTTCCCTGGATCTGGGGTTCACTGTCTCAGCTAGTCTGGATGACTAGTATGCTCTGGGGAGCTGCACATTTCCAGACCTAGCACTGGGGCTATGGACTTGTGTCACTGTGATGGGTTGTATATGCTTGGCCCAGGGATTGTGTCTTAGTCAGGGTTTGTATTCTTGCACAAAACATCATGACCAAGAAGCAAGTTGGGGAGGAAATGTGGGGCAGTGGGCTGTGAGAAGCAGCTGGGTGCTTGGTTGAGCATAAGCCTGGAACCCTGTCCTCCATGGATAGCAGGAGTTTAGCTCTGCACCCGGGCCCTGGTTCTTTTCATTTAGCTTCAGCCCTCTACAGCCCCTCCCACAGAGAGGTCTATGGCCATCATGAGAAACAGGCCTCAGGCCCTAGAGATTGACATACTAATGAGATGCCTGAAGGCCAGAGGGTGGAGCCAATTAAACATTCTTCTCTAGACCCTCCCCCCTCTCTCCCTCCTTATTTAACTCAGGTCTGCCCTAAGTTTTACAGGGGTGCAAATCCAGCTCCATCTACATCCACCATGAAAATAAAGCCTGTAAAACTTATGAACTTTCTCATGTCACTGGAGCTGCCCCATGAGGAACCATGGAGCCACAGCAGCCATGCCTAACTTCCTGCCTAGAGGAACCCTCAGCGTTCCCAGCCACCCTATCTGCAAGAAAAGGGTTTATTCAGCTTATACTTCCACATTGTTGTTCATCGCCAAAGGAAGTCAGGACAGCAACTCACACAGGGCAGGAACTTGGAGGAAGGAGCTAATGCAAAGGCAACGGAGAAGTGCTACTTACTGGTTTGCTTCCCCTGTCATACTCAGCTTGCTTTCCTATAGACCCCAGGACTACTAGCCCAGGGATGGTACCACCCACAATGGTCTGGGTCCTCCCCCTTAATCACTAATTGAGAAAATGCCTTACAGCTGGATCTCATGGAGGCATTTCCTCAGGGTGGCTCCTTTCTTTGTGATAACTCCAGCTTGTGTCAAATTGACACACAAAACCAGCCAGGACAGAGTGGTACTTTTAAGAGGTGTAATCTTACTAGATTAGGTGTGTCATTGAGGGTATGAGCTTATGACCCTCATCCTAGCTGCCTGGAAGCCAGTCTCCTCCTGAAAGCCTCCAGATGAAGATGTAGAACTCTCAGCTCTTCCTGCACCATGCCTGCCTGGATGCTGCCATGTTCCCACCTTGATGATAATGGACTGAACCTCTGAACCTGTAAGCCAGCCCCAATTAAATATTACCCTTATAAGAGTTGCCTTGGTCATGATGTCTGTTACAGCAGTAAAACCCTAACTAAGACAGTAGCCATGACCAGATTTCATATAGATTTGTAGGATATGAACTCAGGTCCTCATACTTGTATGTCAAGTACTTTATCCACTGAGCCATCCCTCCCATGCCCTTTCTCCTCTTTTAAGCTTTGTCTAGCCTTTTTTCTTATTACAAACATATATACAGATAATCTCATATTTTATAAATTAACTAGTAGAATAACACACATAATTATCATGCCTTGATTTTTTTTCACTTAATAATGCATCCTGAAAAATAATTCCAGAGCTATATTCAGAACAGCTTCACATTCTTTTTCACAGCTACACTGTTCTGGTGGTGTAGCTGTGCTGTAGTTTATTCACACAATCTTCTAATGAGGCAAATTTAGTTATTTCTAGTCTTTTGCTATCGTTTTAAAGATTTATAATTAGTTTTTAAGAGAGGGAGGGTTAGGGAGGGAGGAAGGGAGGGAAAGAGAGAGGGAAAGAGAGAGGGAAAGAGAGAGGGAAAGAGAGAGGGAAAGAGAGAGGGAAAGAGAGAGGGAAAGAGAGAGGGAAAGAGAGAGGGAAAGAGAGAGGGAAAGAGAGAGAAATAGGCGTCTGTGTTGTTCAGAGGAGGGACTTAGATCCTCAGGAGCTGGCATTATATGTGGTTGTGAGCCTCCAGACATGGGTGCTAGAAACTGAACTCAAGTCCTGTGCAAGAATAGTAGGCAATTTTAATTACTGAACCATCTCTTCAGCTCCAAGAGAATCTTATTATAATTATATCTACAGTGAAGTTTTGTATATGTCTTCTCATATTTTTCTAATATGTATAGAATATAGACACTCAGAAGTGAAATTTCTGGAGAAAGCAGGACTAGTTAAGCAATGTAAAATTAATAGTCTTAGCAGAGCTGTCATTTTGTTTTTATATGCACATTCAATTTATTTTTGAGATATTTTTGATAGGATGCTTTATGAACGAATAATCGATAATTTGAATGTAGTTAATTTTAAAACCAGCTTCAAATCATAGCAAAACCTAGATTCACATTATTTCACAGGGATGGTCATATTCATTAAAATGATGCTGTCATATTCCAGGAACAGTCTGTCATTTAGACCTTGGAAATTGAAGGTCATTGTAAGCTGTAGTTGATGTTTTCTTTAGGGAAAAAAGAATGCCCTCATATGAGGAGTCAATATTATCATCTGATAGCATTTCTATCATGCCCTCAAGTATCACTTAAATAAAATATGAATCTTCTACACTTTGATCTCTTTCAGATACTCAACTCACCAGCCTGCCCCTTCACACTACTTCATTTGAGAAATAGAAAACATAGCAGTCCTTCAAAACTCTCAGATTCCCAGTGGTGGAGGACACTTTGCAGACAATAAAAGTACCCAAATCATGTATTATTCAGATGACATCCAAAGGGACACTTCAGCAAAATCATTTCACCAACCCACACATTTATGGAGCAAATTTACTTTAGAGTAGCATGCATATTTACTAGTTACTCTAAGAACATTTCATTCTTATGCCTCAATTTTCATGTGCGGTAGCTAGAAGCCTTTTCAAATCACACTGCTAATTCTCATAATCTTCTTACAGAGGTTTGGTAGGTGAAAGTTACAATATTGAAAATTTCAAATTTGAGGCAGACAAATGTTTACTATGTTCCCTATACAAGATAGATTAGATTTCAATTTCTCTGTAATACTTAAGAACTAATGCCAACAGCATGGGAAAAGTGAATTCCCTTGCTTTCATGTTTTCCTCACCCAGCCAATAAGCCTGCTAGTTTAATGTTTAATGTTTTTCTGTGTTGTCTCAGGCAAAAATAATTAGTAATTGACCATCATTTCCACTTGAGTGTTAATAGAACTAATAAGTTATTTTAATCATTCTAATATATTTATAATTTCCAACTCAATACATGTGTATATGTGTATTTATGTGCAAATGTATTATGTTTATGACTTTATGTGAGTATGTGTGTGTAGTGTATTCATATATGTGTGGATGGGTGCACGTGCCTATGCATGTGCACAGAGGTCAGAAAAGTGTATCCTATTCTATCACACCCAACTTTATTCCCTTGAGACAGAATCTGTTAATGAACCTGAAGTAAAGTTTTCAATCAACAAACCCTAGCAATCCTCCTATCCCTCCCTTATCAGAGCTAAGATTGAGTATGGCACATGGTACCATACTCAGATTTTTATGTGAGTGCTGAGGATTTGAACTTGGGTCTTACATAGCAAGCACTCTCACCTGCTAAGTCATTTCCTTGATCTCTCAAATATATTTTTATTGCAATGTTTTAGTCTGGATTATTTCATCCAAAGCTTACTACCTAGAAGACAAATCCCATGTTTATAAGAAAAACACCCGAAGGCTGTCCGGCAAAGACTGGAATTTGACTCTATGAATGCCTATGAGTCCTTGCCAAATTACTCAAGCTCTCATTACTATATATTATTCAGAAAACAAACAGTGGTTGCCACACAGGATTCAATGATATGAACCAAGGCTGGATAATAAAATACATATGAAAGCCTTCACTCTAGGCATCATGCTTGATAAGGATATGATATATATGAGCTGAAGAGATGATAATGCAGTCTGTGAAGCACTCACCTCACAACCAGGAGAGTCTGCATTTCCTCCCAAGAAACCATGTACAACCAACCACTGGACATATTGGTAATACCAACACTAGGAAAGCATGGCAGATGGATCTCTAGAACCATCTGGCCAGCTGTTCCTGCCAAGTTGGTGAGCTCCAGATCAACAAGAGACCTTGACTTAATGAAGAAGAACAACATTCTTGAAAATGGTACCCTCACTTTTCCCAGGGCCTCCACACACATGTACACATGCCCTTGCACACTCATATGCACATACATGCAAGTATGTGTGTGTCATCCATGGAATGGCTGCATAAAGGGAGGTGTGACCAAGTTCCTGCCCCTGGAGCACTGCCAAGCCATTGATCTCCATGATCCTCATGTGTGCTGATGACTGCTGTTGGCCTGACACTGTCTGTCACACTGTCTCTACTATTTTACTTTCAATCTTTCTTTCCAGAGAATATACTTCCCCCATTACTTAGAGCTAATCACGCCATAATAAATGAAACAGATGTGGTTCTCAGGAATGAGGAACAGAGATGGTCAGGAGGCTGTGGAGGATGAGGAACAGGGCTTCTGCTTGGCCTTTAAGATCATGTGAAATGATCTAGACAACATAACAAAGGCCATAGAAGCCTACATGGTCCTTTGTAGAAATAGTTCATTAACAGACTCGGCTTTGAATTTGGAATTATGAGGAGACACATGTACCCTCTGGTCCAATGACTGCTGCATTGATTAGCCAGGGTGAATGAACTTGGGGACATCAAAGATAGAGAGTTAAAGTGGTCACAAAAAGAAAAGGTGTGGATAGGAAAAAAGAAATCTATAAAATACAAACAAAAAGAAGGAATTTGTAGAAAACAAGTAAATGATAGATGGGTTTATCTTAGAGGAGAAAGACTTGTATATTATCTAGAAATAGAGAGTAATAGGAGCAGAGTGCATGAGGCCATGGAATTGCTAGGATGAAGAAACAAAAATTAGAGAATTAAAAGATGATATACAAGCATATAAAAAGTAAATACTTCATTCTCCTGGATACTTGAAGGATTGGAGATGACAAGGCCTAGAAAGATATTAGAGAGAGCTAGCTGCTGCTTTACTTGCATAAAATTTTAAACTTTGTAAGAAATCATTTTAACCCTAGTAGTCTGTCACCTTTCTATCCTTACGTAAAAATAGTTACTAGAGACTACTGTCTGCTGTACCAGGAAACCGCAAGAGCTGTATCCAGCTACCCGTGAAGAACAGGCTGTATAAAGAGTATAAGGAAATGTGCTTTTGGTTTGTGCTTAGTTTCTGTTTTAAGGAAGTGGGGGTTGGAACTACTGATCTGGGGTTTAGAACTTATGTAAATGTAAGAATTTCTAAAGAATTATTAACAATGATCAAAGCCTTGATGATGTAATTTTAATAAATAAAAGACTGGCTTCAGGCTCTCTGGTCCAAAAGAAGAAGGAAGTTTGATGAGAATCCATAGGAAAAGAGAAAGCACTTGAACAGACAGCCTGTATCCACAACTGACTCCAAGCCATTACTAAATCAGTGCAGCTCTCATTACCTCCTTTCTCCAGACCCTCCTCATGCTGAGGCTGGACCGTGTCGTGTGTGCTCACAAACTTATGTGCACATAGTAAAATACAATTATAACATAATATCATGAACAGCATTTTAATATGATTTATTATACGTGTTTGGAGTGGTATATTAACAGGCATATCTGGAAGGGATCAAAATAAGGTTAATCATGTGAGAAGTACATGGCTGAGCCTCAATAAAAACTAGCTACCAAATGGGCATGGTGGTGTGGATGTTTAATCACAGCTCCCAGTACATGAGAGGCAGAGGTAGGTATAACGCTGTGATTTTGAAGCTAGCCTCATCTACATAACCAATTTCAAGGCAAGCCAAAAGCTGAAAAGTAAGACCCTGTCTCACTTCACAACATCACTTTGGACACTAAAGCTCAGGTGAGCTTCTCTCATTGGCAATATTTATACAAATGTCACACATTGATTGCAGCAAAGTAATGTCCATGACTCCACAGGTGTCGAACTTTTCTGCATTTGCTACTTTTTCTGGTCATTCCTTTGTATGTCCCCCCTTGGCTGATTTTTAATAATTATCCTTTCATTGAAATAAGCCATAACTGTGATAACAGAAGCTTTGGGTAAATTATTTGAGTCTTTCCAGAATACTGTTGAAGCACAGGGAAATTTAAAATATCCCCTACTCCTTCCTTCCAAACTTGCAATTTGTGTAAAACCATATTGTGTAATCGAAAATTCTTGGCTACAACTTCCAAACCTTCAATGTACACTTGTAAACTGTAGCTTTGAAGTGGGTGTGACTTGGTCATTTTATACATACAAGCGTGACAATGAACTAAATGATTTGTGATGTCACTTAGTCCTATATTGATATCCTGCCCCTTGCAATGAATGCCTAGCTCCTTCTATGATTCATCAACTTATTTTTCATGATTTCAGTAGAACAAGTGAACATATCTTCTACCTTGTTATTCTTTGTATAGAGATATAACTCATAGGATGGAAAAAATATTTCAGTGGATCACAGTACTTGCTGCTCTTTTAGAGGACCTCAGTTTGATTCCCAATACCTACATTAGGTGGCTCACAACTACCTGCAACCACATTTCTAGGGTATCTGATCCTTTCCTCCTGCCTTCATGAGTACCTGCATATGTGGTATACAACACACAAATATATATAATTTAAAATAAATCTGTGCTCTGGAGGCCTGCAGGCACCAGGAACAACCATGTGAGATCCCCACACCCCAGGCTCCTGCCATTTGGGCCCCCCAACAAGCCCAGCAGCTTTGAAGTCTTCTCTGTCCCCTCTATGCTCCATCTTCCAGTCTACACCTCTACCCGCAATTCCAGGGCCCTGCAGCCATCAGAGACCACCATCTCTGTCTGTATTTCTGAAAGCCTACTGTTACCAGTGACAACCAGTTCTACCTGAAATCACAGAGGTCTGCTAACATAAGGGACTACCAGCCCTACCTACAATCCCAGAGGCCTGGTGCCATCAGGAACCAGGACTGCCCACACTAGGGACAACCAGATGGCTAAAAGCCAGCATAAGAACACAATCAACATAAGCCAGGGCAATAAGGTACCAACAGAATTCAGCTATCCTACTACAGTAAGCACTGGATATGCTAACACAACTGAAGCGTGAGAAATGACCTTAAATAAGACAGTGGAGGCCTTTGAAGAAGAAATGAATAAATCCCTTAAAGAAATAAAGGGGAATACAACCTAACAGGTAGAGGACCTTAAAGAGGAAACTAATAAATATAAAGAAATACAGGAAAATACAATCAAGCAGGTGAAGGAAATCAATAAAAATGTTTAAGACCTGAAAATGGAAATAGAACCAATAAAGAAAACACAAACTGAGGCAATCCTGGAGATGAAGGCAAGCATCATCAACAAAATGGAAGGGAGACTCTCAGGCTTAGAAAATATGATAGATGGGCAATGTGCTTGTATAACACATTTAGGAATACAATGCCTAGACCCAGTCCTTCCTTAACTTTTTTTAACTGATTTGGGACGGTTAACCTATGAGTTAAGGGACTATAGCAAATTTATGGCTTTGAGTTTATTGTTAGGAGGTTTCCCATATTTTATTTAGAAATAGCCGAGAGGAGTGAACAGACAACAGTCCAGGTGACCTTACGTGGATAGTTGGTTTTCAAAATGTCAGAAGTCCATAGAATTGACGCTACAAAAATGTATATATTAATGTCCATTCTGATTAGAGACCTGTCTGCTCCTGACAGCTTCCTGTTGTGGATTCTAAGAAGAAATTGAGCATCCTTGGAGTTACTCCAGCTGTGTGGAGCTACGTTTAGTGCTTCCCATAACTTCAGTTAACTCAGTCATTCTGGATTTCTGACGGGGTTGAAGACCCATAGTCTCATAGCCAATCCTGGCTATTTACTTTGAGAGAAAAGATCTGAGTAGATAGTTTTCAGCTGACATTCATTCTAAAGCCAAAAAAAAAAAAAAAAAAAAAAAAAGAGCCAGGATCAAAAGTAAGTGTTTTAGTTAGAAGAGATGACAGAGGTTCTGGTTAGTCAACAAAATGAACAAAATGATGGACTGGGTATTAGGAGTATCTTGTACCTCACTGGTACAATTAGGAATAAGTATGCTCTAACTGTATTTTGAGAGAAAAGTTTTACTTTAACAGGAAGAGTGATATGTAGGAGGAGCTAAGTGGGAAGCAGTATTGAGAGGAAGAGATGGAGTAAGGAGAGAAGATGAAGGAGAGGAGAAGCTAGGTGATGAGAGAGAGAAAGAGAGGGGAGCATGGAGGCAGATGTTCACAGGTCTCCACCAATCAAAGATAGTTTTTATATATAGGTTGGGTATTGGGTTACGCTTCCGATTGAGCATTACCAAACTTATAAATCCTTTGATTAACATTTTAAAAAATTGTATAAAAGCAAAAAGGAAAGGCGGGGCATGGGACAGGGGTTTTCTAGGGAGGGGAAATGGGGAAAGTGGATGCCTATAAATGTACAAAAAGCTTACAGAACACAAGATTGGACCAGAAAAGAAAATCCTCCCACTACATAATAATCAAAACACAAAATGCACAGAACAAAAAAAATTAAAAGCTTCAAGGGATAAAGGGCAAGTTATATATAAAGGCATATCTATTAGAATTACACTAGACTTCTCAACAAAGACTTTTAAGTCCAGAATGGGCAGATGTCTTGTAGTCTCTAAGAGATTACAGACGCTAGCCCAGACTACTATAACTAGCAAAACTTTCGATCATCATAGATAGAGAAAAAAAAGATATTCCAAGACAAAACCAAATTTTAAACAATATCTTTCTCACTAATTGAGTCAACAGAGGATAACAGAAGGAAAACTCCAACTAAAGGATAGTAAATATATCCAAGAAAACACAAGAAATAAATGCATCAGCAAAACCAAAAGAACACACACGTGCACACACATACACAGAGTACTACCACCAACATCAAAATGTCAGGAATTAATAATCATTGATCATTAATATCTTTCAACATCAATGGATTTAATTCCCCAATAAAAAGACACAGGCTAACAGAGTGTATTCAATAACAGGATCCACCATTCTGTCACATACAAGAAACATACCTCAGCAACAAAGATAGACATTACCTCAGAGTAAAGGGTTGGAGAAAGATTTTCCAAGCAAACAGGCCAAAGAAACAAGCTGAAGTAGCCATTCCAATATCTAACAAAATAGACTTTCAACAAAAATTATTCAAAAGAAATGGGAAAAGACACTTCATATTCATCAAAGGAAAAAAATCTATCAAGATGACATCTCGATTTTGAACATCTATGCACCAAATGAAAGGGCACTCACATTCATAAAAGAAACATTACTAAAGTTTAAATCACACAACAAATCCCACACATTAATAGTGGGAGATTTCAACATCCTATTCTTACCAATGTACAGTTCATCAAGACAGATACTAATCAAAGAAATAATGAATCTAACTGACATTGTGAATCAAAAGGACCTAACAGGTATCTACAGAAAATTTTACCCAAACACAAAAGAATATAACTTCTTCTTATCAATTTCTTTCTTTATTCCCTGACCCAGTGATAATTGAGTAGAGAGTTGTTCAATTTCCAAGAGTGTGTAAGCTTTCCAATGTTTCTGTTGTTGTTGAAGTTCAGCTTTTTTCCATGGTGGTCTGATAGGATATAAGGAGTTATTTCAATTTTCTTGTGTTTGTTGAGGCTTGCTTAGTGACTGACTAGATGGTCAAATCCAACCCCTCTTCATGTTAAAACACTTGAAGAGATTGGAGATACAAAGTGCATACCTAAACACAATAGAGGCAATATACAACAAGATAATAGCCAACATCAAATTAAATGAAGATATACTTAAAGGAATTCCAAATCAGGCACAAGACAAGGCTGTCCACTCTTTCCCTCTCTCTTCAATATAGTACTTGAAATCCTAGCTAGAACAATAAGATAACTAAAAGAGATCAAGGGAATACAAATTGGAAAGGAAGAAGTCAAATATCTCTATTTGCAGATAATATCATAGTATACATACATGACCACAAAACTTCTACTAGAGAACTCCTATAGATGACAAACACCTTCAGCACCAGCAAAGTGGCTGCATACAAAATTAACTTTAAAAAATCAGTAGCCCTCCATTATAAAAATGATAAGCAGGCTAAGAAAGTAATTTTGGAAACAACACGCTTCACAATAGCTGCAAATAATATAACACAGCTCCAGCCAAACAAATGACAGACCTGTGTGACAAGAACTTCAAGTCTCTGAAGAAAGAAATCAAAGATCTCAGAAGATGGAAAGATCTCCTATGCTCATGTATCAGTAAGATTAGCATAGTGAAAATGCTCATCTTACCAAAAGTATCTACAGATTCAGTGCAATCCCCATCAAAATTTTAATACAATTCTTTACAGACCTCGAAAGAACGATTCTCAACCTCATATGGAACAACTACTACTACAACAAAAAACCAGGATAGCTAAAACAATCTTGTGTAATAAAAGAACTTCTGGAGGTATCACCAGCTGTACACTTCAATCTGTACTACAGAGCAATAGTGATTTTTTAAAAAGTCATGGTAGTAGTACAGAAACAGAAAGGTTGATCAGTGGAACTGAACCAAAGGCTGAGAAATAAACCCACACACCTATAGATGCTTGATATTTGACAACAAACCCAAAATCATACAATGGAAGAAAAAGCATCTTCAACAAATGGTGTTGATCTACCTAGATGTCTGCATGTAAAATTCAAAATGATCCATATTTATCACTCTGCAAAAAATTTAAGTTCAAGTGAATCAAAGACCTTAACATAAAACCAGATACACTAAATCTAATAGAAGGGAAAATGGGAAATAGCCTTGAATGCATTGATACAGGAGGCAACTTCCTGAACAGAACACCCATAGCTCACACACTAAGAACAATTAATAAATGGGATCTCATGGAATTAAATAGGTTCTGTAAGGCAAAGGAAACAGTTAATAGGACAAAATGGCAGCCTATAGAATGGAAAAGGTTCTTTACCAACCCTACATATGACAGAGAGATTATATTCAAATTATATAAAGTACTCAAGACATCAACAAACCAAATAAAACAATTTAAAAATGGGCTACGGAGAATTCTCAGCTGATGAATCTCTAATGGCAGACAGACACTTAAAAAAACCTCAGCATCCTTAGTTATCAGAGAAATGCAAATCAAAACAACTCTGAGATTACACCCATCAGAATGGCTAAGATCAAAAACTAGAAGGACAGCAAATCCTGAGGAGGGTATGGAGCAAGGGGAACTCTACTACACTTATGGTGGGAGTGCAAACTTGTATAACCACTCTGGAAATCAATTTGGCAGTTTCTCAGAAAACTGGGAATAGCTCTATCCCAAGACAGAGATATACCAATCCTGAACATATACCCAAAAGATGCTCCACCATAACATGAGGTCACTTGCTTTACTATAATCATAGCAGCTTTGTTCATAATAGCCAGAAAATGGAAACATCCCCTATGTCCACTGAAGAGTGGATATAGAAAATGTGGTTCATTTACACAATCGATTACTATTTAGCTATTAAAAACAAGGACATCACAGGATTTCCAATGGAGAAGTTAAGAAAGAAGACTGAAGGAGGTGAAGGGGTTTGTGGTCCCATAGGAAGAGCAACAATACCAACCAACCAGAACTCCCATGGTCTAATCCACCAGCCTGGAAGCACATAGGGAGGGACCCATGGCTCCAACTCTATATGAGGGGAGGATGGCCTTGTCTTGCATAGGTGGGAGAGGAGATCCTTGGTCCTGTGAAGGCTGGATGCCCCAGTGTCAGGAAATTCATGCAAGGGCAGGGAGGAGGGAGTTGGTGGGTGGGGACACATCCTCATAGAAGCAAGAGGAGGGGGGATGGGATAGGGGTTTTCTGAGTGGGGAGAAAAATGGGGAAAGGGGAAAATATCTGAAATGTAAATAAAATAGCCAATAAAAAATTAATTTAAAAAACCAAAACCCCAAACCAACCAACCAACCAAACAACAACAACAAAACAAGGACATCATTAATTTTGCAGGCAAATTGATGGAACTAGGAAATATCATCACGATAACCATACTACAATCAACAGATCCAAAGAAGCCAAATGACAAGGAGAATCCAAGGAAGGATGCTTGAATCTCACTCAGAGGGGGAAATAAAATAGACATCACAGTTAGATGGAGATATGGAACTGAGTAAAAGAGGGGATGGGTAGAGGAACAGGGAGGGAGATCAGGTATAAGGAGAGCACAGGAAGAGAAAATTGAAATAGGTGTGTGGGTGACAGGAACCATCTTATCAGAGACCCAGGATGGAGCAGGCTCTATGAAGTCTATGGGGCTGACCCTAGCTGAGACTTCTAGCAGTGGAGAATACAGAGCTAAAGAGGTAACCTCCTATAGCCAGACAGGACTCACAGTGAAGAGATAAGGACAACAACCCAACCACAAAACCTTCAACCCAAAATACATCCTGTTCTTCAGGGAGAAAGATGAATCAGAGAGTCAGGGAATGGCCAGCCAATTGCCTGACTTGAGACCCATCCCAGGTACAAGAACAAATCACTTACACTATTAATAATATTCTGTTATGCTTGCAGACAGGAGCCTAGCATAGCTGTCCTCTGGAGGCTTCCTCTAACAGCCAGTGGAAACAGTTGCAAAGACTCACAACCAAACATTACATAAAGTTCAGGGATTCTTATAGATGAGATAGGGGAAGGATTGAAGCCCCTGAAGGGAATAGGAACTCCATAGGAAGACCAAGAGAGTCACCTAACCTGGACCCTTGGGAGTTCTCAGCAACTGAACTACCAACCAAAGTCCAAGCAAGCATGAGCTGAACCGAGCCCCCCTACACATATGTAGTAGATGAGCAGCTTGGTCTTCATATGGGCCCCCCAATAACTGGATCAGAGACTGTTCCTGACTCTGTTGCCTGTCTGTGGATCCTGTTCCCCAACTAGGCTGCGTTGTCTGGCCTCCCTGGAAAGGATGCACCTAGTCCCGCAGTGATTTGATGTGCCAGAGTGGGTTGATACCCAGGAGAGAAAACCCCTTCTCTCAAAGGAGAAGGCAAGCTGAGATGAGTGGAGAAGCTGTGTGAGAGGAAGACCAAGAGGAGAGGAGTGCTGCGATCAGGATTTAAAGTGAATAAATAAATATAGTAATGAAATTTTTTTAAAAAATAAAAATCTGTAAAGAAAAAAAAGTACAACACATTATAAGAAGACAAGTGCAGATGGTTCCTGGCTTACAGTGATTTGAATTATGATTTTGGTTTTAAAAACATGCAAAAGTGAATACATACTCAGTAGGGAGAGTATTTCAAATTTTGTTATTTTCCTGGGCTCACTGTATGGAAATTATTCTGTTGGAATTATGTCAAAGAGATTCAGCTCCCAGTCAGCCCTGTGACCACGAGGGAAAACAATTGGTGCCACAGAGTAAGCTGTGTTTACTAAGCTCAGATGTTAAACAGGTGACTACACTTGGTATATTTATTTTAAAAAGATACAGTTTCATTATTTAGGCATATCTGTGTGAATGCACATATACATACCTGTGCAGGAACTTACAGGGAATAAGAGAGGATAAAATTTAAAAGAGGTAAACAAAGATTAAATGAAAAGAAGGAATACATAAAAAAATAAAAATAAACTTATTCTGTGGCACCAGTTGTTTTCCCTCATGGTCACAGGGCTGATTGGGAGCTGAATCTCTTTGACATAATTCCAACAGAATCATTTCCACACACCGAGCCCAGGAAAATATCAAAATTTGAAGTACTGTCCCTACTGAGTACGTATTCACTTTTGTATGTTTTTATACTCTGTAACTAAAATTATAGTCTGTTGTGGGATGCTCAATGTAGGTTCTAGAAACCAAACTCAGCTCCTTTGCAAGAGTAGCAAGCACACACACTTAACCACTGAGCTGTACCTCTACCCCCTTTGCTGCATTTCTGATGGATTCTTTTCATCTTCAATGGGTTTATTGAGGTCATAACCGCATCATAAGCAAGAATCATTTATCTATGTATTCATAATTAGGCATAATGAAATCAAGTTGGAACATGGGTTAAAATAAAATAATAAACATGGATAATAAAATAATAAACATGGCTCAGTCAGAGAAGATGCACCTAACCTTCAAGAGACTAGAGGCTCCAGGGAGTTTGGAGGTCTGGTGGGGTGGGGGTTGGGGGGGACATTCTTGTGGAAACAGGGGAACAGTTGGGGGGTAGACCAAGAGGGAAATAAAATCTGGAGTGTAAAAAAATGATTAAATGAAAAGAAGAAATATATTTAAAAAATTAAAAAATGAAAAACATGGATATACATGTACATACATATATATGTACATATATTCATATATATACATCACAGAAAAGATAGATTTTCATAAAATATCTTTTATGAAAGAAAAATACATGTGAAAAATCACCCTGGTAGTTTCTAAGAACACCAAACGTTTGGATGCCTGCTAACAAAGAGGCTGTTTCAATTGATTGTGATTGGGTCCTAGCCTTTGGAGTTTCTTCAAGAGTCTATGATGATGCTCAGTGGAGCTAGGAGTAGAATTGCTGTTCTGAAACTTGTACAATAGGTTTTTAAGACAGCCTGTTTCTTCTGATTCTCTCATACAACCTAAAACAGACAAAAAACTGTCTGAGGTTCCTTCTGTGATCTAATCACTGGAGGCTCTTAATGGCTTGGACTACTTGCTCAAAGCACTTCCATCTTTCTAACAGAAAATGGATCTCAGGTTAGTCAGGACCATTGCTGCCTGCAGCTAACAATGCAGAATCTTCTTTTACCATAAACTCTGAATAATAATGCTTAAGTTATAAAATACGGAGCTTATCTGCTCTCTACATCCAAAATGTTGCCAGGGTGCTGTAAGAATCTGGTTCTTGAATGCCTACAAAAAACCTCATCATTTTCCAATTAAGAAAATGTTTCCTTACCAGCTGTGCTTCTGTATTAGTCATTCCTCTTATCTAGAAATTCAATATTTGTCGTCAGCCTTTCCTGTATCCATTAAATCCAAACCAATGCTTCTTTTCATTAATTAGTCATGGCCAGAGTTCTTCCTGCAGCATTGCCTATTCACATTTCTGAAGAATTCTGAAGTCTCACGGTCAGCTCCTCAGACTTGACATTTGTGGAATGACATCACAAATTCAATGAGTAGCAAAGATTCTATGGTCCCAGTAATGTTTGCCGTTTCTGTCCACCGAGTTTGGGGCTTTTCTTCTCACTCTCCTTGGCTTTCCTAACAGATTTTATGCTCTCTTGCCCTTGTGGCTCTTCATACACAGATTGTCTATGGCAGAAAAGGAACCTTGAACTTCTTGCTGCTTCCTCTGTCCTAGACACACAACCTACACTCCAGAATAGAGAGTGGGAGTGGGATTTTAACCAGTAAGAACACAGTACTCTGCTACTCCCAGTCCCTTGAGACGTATAGAATTTGACTGTACTCTAGGTCCATAGGAAAGCATGAAACTCTGAACTATTCTAAGCATATCACAGAAAGTATAATGGTTACTATTTGGGGCTAGAACAAGATCAGCCAAGTTAAACCTCTGGTTTTGTTTTTACTACTTAGTTCCAGAGTGCAGTGTTCATATGTTTACTTTCTTCTTCAGTAAAATGGACACAATAATAACAGTATCACATGGAAAACATGCTTAGTATCATGAAATAAAAACATTAGGTTCTCAGTAAGTAATGTTTCCCACTTTTCTCCCATGTACCAACTTGCCGTCTTTGCTTCAGACATGTATTGATGAGCAAATTAAGCTGATGAGAACAGGCTTTATGGAGAAGATTTCTTTCTCTTTTCCTGTTTATCGTACAACTGGACGATGCAGAGCTGAAGCCTGTAGCTCTGACTCCCTGTGGGAGTTTGAGCATGGAGTCAACAGAAAAACCAAATCAAAGGAATACAGAAATGACAGCTCTTGGTGACAAAGCTGGTGCACCTGGGATCTGCAGCTAGCTGAAGTTAAATTGATCATTGCACTTTCCATTTGCTCATGACAGTTTAATCTCTTCTTGATTCTAAGCCAGTTTGAGTTTCTGTTACTTGTCATCAGAAGGTCTTAATTGAATCAAGTCAAAGATGAACTCTCTTTGGGGCCAGATAGCAAAATATCTCCCCAAATTCTTTGAAGTACATTTGCAAAGCAATTCCTTGTGTATAAAACCTGGTTGGTATATTTATCACTTCCCAGAGAAGAGCATACAGGAATGTGCCCAATACATGTGTATGAACACCAAAGAGCACAGACTATGGGTCCTTCCTTCCTACAACTATCTGGGATGGTTTGCATCAGAGCTGGGCTCATTGAGAACCTACTGAGCACATGACTGATGGACCAGGTTCACAACTGGCACTTTGGTTCCCTGGACATCATTTGGACTCCAATAGTCTCTCTAAAGACAGTTTATGTTCCTGTGCTGATTTTAACAATGGTTACAAGTCTGGAAAGGATAATTTTATTCAAAACAGACTTAGAAGTGACTATGGGGTTATAGTTTCTAGTTTTCTAGACTATGCAGAGGTTAACAGTCGTTTAAAACCCAAACAAAAGCCTATTTACATAGAGATTATTTACAAAACTCTCACAGGACCAGGTGCTGGGTAGCTCTTGCCATTTGTAAGTCTGAAGGAATGATGTGAATTTATAAAGATGGAAGGAAGGAGTCCTGCAGGAAGATGTACTTTTGAAAAATCATAGATCTTCAGGCAAGAGCCAGGTTCCAAGAACAAAATGGAGTTATGGAGTATGGAGAACCCTGATTTCATTCTCTCCTCTTTTCCAGGCTCTTAGAAGAGTTGCTTATGGACTAACTAACTTGCAAGGAAGGTAGCAGAGGGCAGAATAAAAACAGATCAAGAGAATGTATCTGGAAAGGCAACAACAGTAAGGCCCACAACATCAGTGTAATGTTGGTTGGGTTCTCGCCCCCACCCGCACAACCGCCACATGCAACCTCCCATATCTATTATACCATAGTATTTCTAGAATTCACTGAAAAAGCCAATTTGAGGATTCTACGGGAAATCAAAGGTACCATGTTTTATGGATAGTAGTGAAAACTTGAAGTTGTCACAGAAAAACTTTTATTACAAATAATAACCTCCCAATGGAAGCAAATGAAATTTTTCGAGGCAAGGATTTACTATGGATAACAGCTTGGTTTCAAACTCTGATCGAGCTTCTTCTCCCTTCTGAGTACTTTAACTACAGATAAGCAATAAACAGAAAATTCTATCACTGCATGCCACTGTAAGTACACTATCAAGAGATTGCTTTTATATGCTGGGATATATGTTAAATTGAACATCATGCAAACATGCCACGGACTGGAGTATACTGCCGTAGCTGTGTGTTAATGGGAGTATTGCTAAGTATCATTTAATGTGTAAATTGTAGGTATATAATAATGTATACAATTTGATTTGTTTAGGTAAAACAAGAAATTAAATATAATTCAGTGTTTTTGTACTTACTCATGATAAAAGATTTTGAAATGTACATGTGTGTGTGTATTCTGTACAAACATGAGTATAGAAGTTCACTCAGCCTGTTTATGTACTTGGAGATGCTGGAGAAGGACATCCAGGTGACTTCCTCTGTCTCTCTATCTCTTATTGCCTTGAAACATCGAATCTCCCTGAACCAGACTCTCACTATTTGGGCTAGGTCGGTTGGTTAGCCAGCCTTCAAGAGAAACATGTCTCCCTCCCTGAATGCTGCAGTTGCTGGCATGTACAACCATGGCTGGACTTTTTCACATAAGTTACAGAAATTATCATTCAGGTACTCATGCCTGTAGAGTAAGCACTGCTATACACTGAGCTATCTCCACAGTCCAGGGATAATTATTTTAAGGTAGTATCATGACTTTTTATGCAGATATAAAATGAACATTTATTAAAGACTTTACCTCATTAACAGTGAGGAAACCACCAAGATATTACTACCAATTCAAAGGTAAATGAAAAGATAGATATATTCCTAGATGAGGAATATTTGGGTAACAAAATAAATCTCCTCCTTGGTGGAAGAGGGAAGTCAGCATAACCTCTAAGGGAGAGATTTCATTGCATGCATGCAGTCTGGTATTATACATTCACTTTGCTTATTTACAACTAACAGAACTTCCCAATCACATAAAGTCTATGAAAGATGCAGAAGCCATGCCTGTAGAATCATAATCAAACAACCCCTATAGGTAAGCTTTAAACCAGTATTCATAGACCTCAGTACTACTGAAAGTATGTATACGTCTTGATTGTGGGGGGAAAAGGCCTGCCCTATAAGTTGTAGGTTGTAGAGCCATATCATTATTCTCTATTAATGTGATCCTAATAGAATCTCTATGGAGTTGCAAAACAATCCAAACTGTCTTCAGATACTATGAGATCTCACAAGGGTCTGGAGCACAAAATTGCCTCCTCCCACTTGAGAATCATTGCTCTCAAAAATGTAAAGTAGTCTGCTGAAGCACACTTTCTTTTGTGTGTAGATTGGTGGATCAAACTGAAGTGCTTGTATATGTTAAGCCAATGCCTACCACTGAGCTACACTTCCAGTCCTCACATTGTTCCTACTTTTGTTACTCTATCTGGAATGTTCCTCTCCTATATATTTTCTTGTCTCTTGTCCCTACTTTATTCAAATATTGACCTAGACATCACTTCTTCTGAGAAGAAGTGACCCATCAATTTATCCCAAGTAGAATCTGCCTCTAGAATTTCTCTCCTCTTTATTCTTCTGTCTACACACTTATTTCCCTCAAGTGTTTTTCTCCATTACCTAGCATCCTCAGATCTAAGCTTTCTGAAGATAGAAACCTATTGACTTAAGTGAATTAACCAGGGAAAGTGTGACTGTAGAACCCTGATCAACCGAGCCCACTGGTAGGAAACAGAGGAAGAGGTGAATGCTGGAGCTCGGCTTCCCTTCTCATTTTCACACAGTCCAGGACTCCAGGCAAAGAGATGGTACCGCCCATATTTAAAGCAGGCCTTCTGTCCTCTGTTAATCTGTCTGCAAGTGCAATCACGGGCACTCTTGGGCACTCTTGGAACTTTGTCTTCTAGGTGATTCTAAGTCCAGCCAAGCTGACAATAAAGATTAAGCACCACAGACATTTAGTGGCAGTACTTATTTGCTTCACAAGGTAAACTGGTCATTTCTTTACCAAACAGTTTGGGATAACAGGGAGTCTTCAGAAGCATTTTCTATAATGGCTATACAGCAACCATTAATGAGAAATAACAAGCAATGTACATTAGCTACATACTGACATGTAACAAATAAGCCAGCACTTTGTGGCTGTCATTTAGACTTACAAGTTTTTATCCCCTGATGAAGATGCAATTAGCACAATGGCATCAAATTGTGCCAAGCAAAACTCAGCCCATGTAGGCACAGTTTCTGCTTTTTTTCTAAACAGCTATTAGCAGATTTCTCCAGCAATCAAAGCCATTGAACACCCAGTTTGCTTAAGTCTATTTGGGAAAATGTTTTCTCCTAGGATTCATTAAAATTTCCAACACACATCTCTCTTTGAACTACTGTGACATCTGTTCATACTGCACACTGGGATGTAATTGGCCTTTATTCAGGTGTAATTGATGATTTACATTATTAAGCCTGTCTTGGTTTGGCTCATTGCCTAGGGACAATTGAAGCTGACATTCACACTGTGGCAAGATTTAGGTCACTAATGGTACCTCTTCTTTTAACTAACTCAAAGCTGGTGAATTGAATTTATTCTAAAACCTCATTTATCTTTAGAGATAACAATAGTTTTCTCCTCAAATGACGCAGGCAACTACTACAATAATGATAACTGTTTACTGTGAAGGTCATCTTGATAATCTAAATTATACCTAACTTAATTTTAAAATCATCAATAAAAGTAAATTTAATAATTTATTATTGAAGATATAACTCCCCTTAAAGCAATGGTTCTCAATGTTCCTAGTGCTGTGACCCTTTAATATAGTTCTTTAACATTACTTTGTTGCTGCTTCATAACTGTGGTTTTGTTAATGTTATAAATCATAATGTAAATATCTGACGTGCAGGATAACTGATAACCAATTCCCAAAGTCAACAAGACCCACAGGTTGAGAATCATTGCCTTAAAATATAGTACTAGAACCCCAAAGACTTTAAAACTCCAATTTGAGAAATACTGTTTTTTTTAATAATAACCAATCCATGAATGTAGTATAGAAAAAGAAGAGTGGTATAATCACAATTTTTCTAATAAAATTGTGGAACAAGGGATTTAGTAGCATCTTCCCAATATTCCTTTTCCAAGGAAACCATTGCCTCTATATAGTACTGACCAGGTGTGCATGCACATGCATGCACGTCTCTCTCTGTGTGTGTTCCATATGCTGCACCTGATAAAATACTACTTAATCTCTACTCATGACACCATGGCCTAGCCATAATTATTTCCCCAGAATTTACCACAAATCTCATAAGCATGCCCTAGATAGATCAAGCTTATCGCAGAGAACATACCATACCAGTTTGCCTGGGGATCAATACCCAAGAGCCTGGGACTGCCCAGAACAGTAATTGCCTTCACCAGATGTAAACTTGAGATTGATTTTGACCCACAGTCATTTTAATTTCTGTTGGTGCCTACACCATGACTCTCATCATTGTGTGCCTCTTGGTGGCAGCAGCATCGAACACCCACCCCATAATTGCCATTCCAGTTAGCCGTTGCTCCTGCCTCTCAGCCTCTTACTTCTTGCCTCCCAGTCTCCTGTTTTCATGAGTGATTGTGGCAAATTCCCAGAAATGGCTTCTCTCCGCTGGAGCTTTTGCCTAGACTCTGGGCATTTGTATTTTCATTGTCTATCTCCCTTCACCATTCAGTGGGGATGGAAAAGAAGACATTGAAGATGCTAGGTTCATGAAGTATTGCTGGGCTATATGTCCTTTCCATCAATAACCATGTTGAGGGCACAGAGAGAGGCTGAGAGATCCAAGACTCATGAGAGAAGTGTCACTTTTGAAATGATCTTTCCTAAGCTTCAGTTTTTCTAGTCCATGGAAAGGAAAGGATGTGAATGTACTTCTGCCTTAAGCTTGTTGATGAAAGTAAATAGGGTTAAACATGATAAAATAATTAGAGAACACATTACAAATGATCTTATGACATGAGCTAAGAAGTGTGATGACTTTGTGTCTTTACACTTGACAAGAATATTGCAAACTTAAAGAACATGTGGCTGGAATGCTAAACCAGTGGCTCTCAAACTTGACCATTAGCAACCCTTTTAGGAAGGTCCAACATTTTGGTATTTATGACATGATGTCGTCATCCTCAAATGTGTTGGGCTGCCCATGCTCTTAGCTAGCCCATAAGCCACAGGTTAGATACATCTGCGGCAATTTGTCAAACACAAATTAGCAGACACTGAGTTTATGATTGTGCAGGTCTTGGAAGGAGCTTGAAAATTAACAGTTCTTAAAGGACTTGGTGATGCTACTGGTACACACCCAGGCATAACTAATTAAAAAGCTGTGCTCTAAACCAGTGGTTCTCCATTGTGCCTATACAACACATTGAGACGGTTTTTAGGAGTTCGAATATCAATCACTTTGCTTTCCACTCTTCATAGGTCCTGACCTCTGGGGTCAGGGGTATGTATAGACTGAGCTTCAGGACTATTGTATAACTGTCCTGGTTAGAGTTTCTATTGCTATAATAAAACACCATTACCAAAGCAACTTGGAGAGGAAAGAGCTCATTTCTGCTTAAAACACTCCTGTCAAACTCCATCACTGATGGAAGTCAAGGGCAGGAACTTATTGCAAGAACTGCAGCAGAAACCTTGGAGAAATGCTGCTTACTGGTTTGTTCCTAGTGGCTTGCTCAGCCTGTCTTATTACACCATGCAATATCACAGTCCCAGAGGCACCACCTCACTGCCTCCAGTTAGATGGGTCCTCCTGCTTCAACCATCAATGAAGAAAATGCCCTACCCTTACCTACAGACAATCTTCTGGAGCATTTTTCCAATTGATGTTCCTTTTCCCAGATAACTCTAATGTGTGTCAAATTGACACACACACACACACACACACACACACACACACACACACACAAAGAGTCCAACCAACCAACCAAACAAAACAAAACAACCTCATTACAAAGTTACCCAAGACAAAGCCCAAGCAGTCTAGCACACATCCAGGATCCAGCTAATTGATTTTTAAACTAATTTATTGAGAGTTATATTATACCATAGGCATACTAGGCCAGGCAAACTTTTACTGTGTATGCATATGCTACATCATCCCCTTAAATGCTCTTGGTAATTCAGGACAATGGACCAAAAAATGGATTGTTCTAGGCCAAAAGTAGAACAGTCACATGACAACTTGCCTAGGTTCAGACTGCCATAGCTTAGATGGTACCAAGTATACCAAGTAACTCTTACGACATTGGTATAGGTTACATGGATGTTGTAATCACCTGGGAGACTTATAAGAAAGCCTACTTTGTATCTCAAATGTTAAGGCAGAGATTCTCAACTATGACCATTTATTGCGATCATCTGGGGACTTTGAAAACAATTCTGTGATTCTTATCCAATGAGGACTCTAATAAAATTGGCCCTTGGGGAAAAAAGTTTGTAAAATCTCCCCCAGGGAGTTCTAATATGGAGTTAAAATTGAAAAACAGGCAGTTGAAACAAGTCTCATCATGATGTATCCACACCCCCCACACACACACATCTACTGCTTCCATACTCTGCAAACCCTTCAGGGATTCTAATCTGTGGGCAAGGTAGAAAAATCACCATTGTAAGGGAAGTAAACCAGTGGGGGAAAAGCTAATGAAATTAAAGATGTAAGCTTATTGTTCTTTTTGAAGTATAGATTAACATAAAGACAAAACTCCTAAAAATGTGCTCTAAAATATTAATAGGATACTTGACATTTTATTTTGCAATTTAAAAATGTCAGATAAAAGTGTATGCATTTATGGGATATACTGTAATCTTTTGGCATATGTATAGATTACAGAAAGATTTAATTGAGGTAATTAACATATCCACCACTTTACTTTCTGTAATAAAAAGGTTAACAGACCTATTTCAGCATATTTGAAATATACAATACCTTATGATTTTTATTATCATGGCTATAGGAACTATGGTCACTATTTTGTGCAACACAATAACTAAAATGTTCTCTTCTCATCTAACTGAATAATTTTTCCTCTTTTCTCCTTTTCATATGTATGTCTGGGTAGTATACTTGGATGTGTATGTATACTCAAATGTGTGTGGACTCATGTGTGTGCCTGAGTATGGAGGCCCGAGGCTAATGTCCGAAATCTTCGATCATTCTTCCACTCTTTTCTTTATGGCATTGTCTTATCAAACCTAGAACTCACCTATATAGCAGTAATCCCCTGTTTCCACCTTCTGAGGCTTGAATTACAGGTGAGTTTTCACCACACATGGGGCAAGCATATAGGTTCTGTACATCTAAACTGTAGTTCTCTTGTTTGCAAGGCTCTTTAACTGCCAACCTACCTCCTCAGGCCCTTTAGCTGAAAATTTGTATGCTTTGCTCAACATCTTTTCTTTCTCCATCCCTCCAAGCCCCTAGACCCCCTGGTAACCACTTTTATATTCTGTTTCTATGAGATTCACGTCTTGACATTCTATATACAAGCAACATTCCAAGTCATCAATCTCTAAGCATACAATTTCTTCAATATATCTAATTCAATCCTATATACTGATTCTTAGTGTTTGAGGCACATGTAGATGGCTTCAATGCTATCTTAGTCTTTATTAGACTCAAAGATAGCATTCTGCTTATTGTGTCTTTATTCTGTGCTTATTCTTTTAAAAATATTACTTGAAGGCATCCTCAGCCACTTACTGTTTGGGGACTGTCTGACATGACATAAATGTGCATGATAGATACTTGGCTCTAAAATCTCAGTATAAGTCAGTTCCCAGAAGAGCCCAACTAATGCATAGATTTCACAAATGACATTTCTTTTATGTCAACACAACTTCCAGCTTCCTTTTACTGAAAAATAATCCAAGCTCCAAGCTGAAAGTGGGCAGTGTCCTGAAACTTCCTTCAATAACGATTTTACAGTTTAATGGTAAAGCATTTTGACAGGACAGCATTTTTTCCATCACAGTTACTCTAATAGGACAGACACACAGAGAGACACATGTGTGTGTCTGTGCATGTATATATCTGTGTGTCTGTGTATGTCTGTGTGTGTGTGTGTGTGTGTGTATTCGTGTGTGTGTATCTGTGTGTTTTCAGGCAGCATAATCTTTTGAGTACTTGATTGTACCAGAGAAATAAGGGAATTGTTCAACTATCATAAATTTTTTTTATCTTTTGTATCCTCTTTTATCAAAACTAAATTAGTCATGGGCAGTTGTGTATGCTGCATTTTATTAAGAAACTGCAGTTTACAAGAATTAAACTTGTTAACTCTTACCCCAGGGATCATGATCTTTCATTAGTTTTGGGATAATTTTAGTCAAGTGGCTTCGTTGTTGTGTGGGCCCTGAATATGCAACACAAGAACATCGAAATAGAGTTGGTGTTGTCTATTCAAGGCAACTCAAGTGAAGGCCTTCCCTACCTCTGGCAAATAGTCCCTGTGTAAACTTTGGTAAACTTTGTATAACTTGTATAATTTGTAAACCCTCAAGGCAAGCAAGTGGCCAGGCCTCGTACCACCTCAGACTTACCTATCAGTCCTTAGGCCTTAATGACAGTTCCCAGCCTCAAGCCAAGAGAGTATTCAGGCCCTGCACCCTCCATACAGAGAAAAAAAATCAAGAATTCCTGAATTTTCCCTAAAATCAAGCCATATAATCCCTCCAATCTCAGACCAATCTGGAAGGCTCCATCCCTCCAAGAACCCTCAATAACAATCATGTGTTCTGCCTACTTTTCTATCTACTACTTCTCACCTAAGCAGAGACAGCCAGTTTTCCCCTCCCAATAAATCTCTTGTATGAGGTTTATTCTGCAATGTGACTTTGTGGAATTCCATGGCTCCTGAATGCCAAGTTAGCTTTCCATCTGAGCTGCACTGCTTAGAGTTGGATCATTTGAAAACTCTGTGAGAATTTCACTGAATCTTAATTCAGAGCACTGAGAGGCAACTCTGATTGTGGTGAAAGGACTTAAGCATTGTCATAGAGATGCATATGCTTGTTCATCACTAAAGATACAAACCATTACAACTAGATATCCAAATAGAGCACAGGTTGAAAATGCTGTGAAAATATAGGTTAAATAAAGATAAAATGTAGATGAAATAAGGGAATCCAGAGAGAAGTGCAGATGTGTAGTTCTGAGGTTATACCTAATGGAAATACTAGATTTTAAGATTTGTTTTTATTTTCTATTTGTGAGGGGGAGGGGTGTTACATGTTTGTAGTTGCTCCCAGATTCAAGAAAAAGGCAATCAAGCCCCTAGCAGATAGAGCTATGGGAAGTTGTGAGCCGTCTGATGTGAGTGATGGAAAAAGAAAACAACTCTGGTCCTCTGGAAAAGCAACAAGTGTCCATGAACTGTTAGACAATCTCTTCAGCTCCAAAAGATTGGATTTAAAAGTTCAAAGAGGTGTGGGGACCAAGAATTGGGGAAAAGAATGGGCAGGAAGTCATCTCGGACTGAATAAGGAAGGCAATGGCTTCAGGGCAGGCAAAGTCATGACATATGCAGACATAGGCAGGTAGTGGGGCAGTTTAATAGTGTCTGAGCCATCTTGTGAAGTCTTCAGAAATATGGTATCAATGTATATATCAATTTATAGGTGATGGAGAGCTGACATAGGTTTCTTTCCGCAAAGTAAATGTGATGGCAATTCAGCTACCACATGTGGCTGGACCAAGGATGTGAGAAAAGCAAGATCCAAGGTGTAGTGGTTTAAATAAGAATGCTTCCATAGGTTCATATATTTGAATGCTTGTTCTGCACTTAGTGGAACTGTCTGGGAAGGATTAAAAAGTGTGGCATTGTTGGAAGATGTGTATCACTGGGGGATGGGCATTGAGGCTGGCTCTCTCTCTCTCTCTCTCTCTCTCTCTCTCTCTCTCTCTCCTCTCTCTCTCTCTCTTTCCATTGTGCTTCAGGATCAAATGTAAAGCTCTCACCAACTACTACAGCATCATGCCTGCCTCCTTGCCATCATGATCTCTGCCATGATGGTCATAGACTCATCTTCTGAAAATGTCAGCAAGTCCCCAACTAAATATTCTGTTTTATAAGTTGCCTTGGTCATGGTGATTTGTCACCTCAGTAGAAAAGTAACCATGGTACATTGAAATGAGTGAAAAGGCTCATCTAATAGATGAGTGTGAGGTACCAAGTTTCTATCGACAGGTCAGCTTCAGTATTAAACTTTCTCCAAACTCTCCTACCCACTTAGTAATAGATGAAATCTTCTTTTCTTTTTTTCTTTCCCTTTCTATCTCTTCTTTATTCTCTGCTTCCCTCTCTTTACTATCTCCCTTCTCCCTTCACTTTTTCTCTCCCTACTTCTTTCCTTTCTTTCTAAGTAACATTTTATTATTTTGTAGAAAGAATTTCACACAGTGGATTTTGATATCACCACCCCAATTCCTCACCAATACTCAACTTTTCCATCCTCCCCTTCCTATTCACCTTCTCCTACATCTCTTCCTCCTCCTCCTCCTCCTCCTCCTCCTCCTCCTCCTCCTCCTCCTCCTCCTCTTCCTCCTCCTCCTCCTTTGAAAGGAATCAAGCTGTATTACTCAACTACTCCTAGTGGTAGGGACTGCTCTGAAGTGTGGTTGACCTATTAGGGGTGACATTATTAAACAAAACTGATTTACTTCTTCTCTTAGACACTAAGAAATGCCAATAGCTCCTCAGCTACAGGTGGGAGTTCATACCCCTATTCTCTCCCCCATGCTGGGGTTTTGTCTGGCTGGAGCTTTCCAGATCTTATGAATGCTGTCATAATAACTATGAGTTCATAAGTGCATTTGTTCTGATGTATCTGGAAACACTGCTTCCTTGTTGTTATTCATCATTTCTAGCTGTTAAAATCTTTCTATTTCCTCTGCTGTGAGATCTCTAAAGTTTCAGGGGAGTGGTATAATACAGACCTTCCCTTTAGGGTAGAATACACAACAATCTCTTATTTGTCACACATTGTCTGGTTGGAGATCTCTGTGTTAGTTGTCATCTACTACAAAGAAATGCTTCTCTGATGAGGTTTCAGAGATGCACTAACCTATAGAACTATGCCATTCAGTATAAATGAATGAGCTACCTATTTTTGAGTTGTTGCCTAATGGGTCCCATAGATAGATCCTCAAGCACTACAGTCTATTGGCAATACCACTGGCTATTCTTCAAAACTTGATGGTAAGAAACTACTGTTGTAGATAACACATCTATGAGTCACATATCAAAAAATTAATTTGATACACACTTGAAAATTCTTTCACTACTAGCTAGCTTTTATGTTGCTAATGAGGTGCTGTTCACAATATTTGAGGAGAAAAGTAATCATCAGTCCTACCCAGCTGTGAATCCAGAAAGCTACAACAATGTCTAACCTGACAAGGTATGCTCAGTGGTACAATAATGACACAAATGTTATGGGAATAACCAACCACTTTCTGGCTGGATGTAAGACCCACTCTATCAGATGGAACCCCTACCTATCAATAGTAAAGGGGCCAAGCACCTGAAGCTACATAGATCATAAGCCATAATAGAAAATTCAATCCTGTTCTTATGCTAAATAGACATAATATTAATATGACTCACAATGACATATGTATTTTTTTTAAAGATTTGGTTTTGTAAACCCCAGGCTGACCTTAAACTCCTTATACAGCCAAGGATGATCTTGAACTGATTTTCCTGTCTCCACCTCTCAGCTGCTGAGACTACATGTGTATACCACTGTACCTCGATATATTTTCTTCTAGCCTTTTGTACTTCTCCCTATAAAAAGAAAATCCTATAAAACTAGTCTCAGAGACATTTGAAACCTGTGCACAGAATATCTTCTCTAGCCCAAGCAACTTTATGTCCTGGAATAATCCCTTGAACAAAGTCTTTATTGCTAAGGCCGGATTTCTTCTGTTGTTGTTGTTGTCTGCTGCTATAAATTTGCAACCTCATGCTGCCGACTTCTCAGCCATTCTTTAGAGCAGATTTCTTTATACTAGTTCTACCTCTGAGATCAACTTGCTCACCAGGTTGCTGATGACAAGGATTTGCCCTTTTCCTGTGACTTCATGGTAGTCTATTCCCATTCCCTTTTCTAGGTTGTCTTCAGTCTGCTCTAATCTCTGAGCAAACGTTTTCTCAACTTTATCCACTATACTATATTGCTTTTTAAAATTAAACTCACTGTGTAATTTAAAAGACAAGGAAGCCAGGAGGTCAGTGTATGCCTACAAACACAATACCCAAGAAGATTGACAAGATTGCTGTGAATTGAAGATCAACCTGGGCTACACAGTGAGTTTTAGACAAGTCTGGGTTTCAGAGTGAGACCTTGTTTTAAGAGAAAAAAATAATGCTGCTGCTGCTGATGGTGATGATGATGACTATGATGATGATGACAACAAAGATGACAAGAGGCCAAGAAACATCCAAAGTCAAAATTAATGTTCAGGCCACATCTTGCTTGATTTTTATAGACACATAAAGAGAAATACCCAACAAGATATTAATTTGCTGCTACATTTCTGAGCCACTTACTAGCAAGATGACTTAAATTTTGACATCAGCCTTTTTTATGCCTTTGATTGTCATCTGTTAAATTAGATTGCTGCACTTTACAGGACATACCTCTAGTCACTTGAAGATGACAAAGAAAAGTCATAAGGCAAGTTTGTTTGTTAATAGCTTCAGGCCAAAGCAACAAATTAACCTCACATTCCTAAATGCATATTGAGATCTTGACCTAAGTACATTCTCACCCACGAAACCTTGATTACTTATAAAGTCCCTGGTCATTAACCCCACAAATATTGATGCAACAAATACTTTTTCACATGGATTGGGATGACTGTCCTCCTATCCTAAAACTTTACCCATTCTACTTTAGTCCATTCCTTTTAGCTTTAAAAGAATGGAAGTTTGGGGAAAGTAATTCATTCTTTCCTCAAATTTTCTTTACAAAAATATTTTCATTACAGACAGGCTCTTTGGTCTGGCAGGCATATTTAAGCTGCTATCTCTCCTTGCTGCTGGGAGCTGTAGGAACTATTCATATAATCTGGTCCCTTTTTCCAGAAGCATCTTTAAAAGCTCAAAAGATCCTTCTATTTTAAAGATCCTTCAGTCTATAGCATTTTGAGATAATGCAAGCAGAGGACTTCAGTGACTATGGGGATGGACAAGGACTAGCAGCAAGGGCTGGTAGAGATAATCAACAGATGAGACTCACAACCTAATGGACCAGGTTAGGGCTGGCTTCCAGAATAGTCAGTTATAGAACCTGATCGAGAAGATAAGACAGATGTAGCTATATGTCCCTGAAAGGCTGTCACACTGCACAAATGAATGATTCACTGCTGAGTCCACCCTAAAGACTGAGAAGACTGCTTCACCCAGACACATTCTCAATCTAACTTTAGCTTTCTCCTCATTGGTATACTTTGCTAAATGGAGACTGTATAATGAATGAGGTTTTCCAGGAAAGGAACTGGAGATATAGAATGTCCTATGTTGGGTTTTCTGAGAGAGGATCTTTTTTTTTTTTCCAAGGGGGAGAAGGTTTATTCAGGAGACAGGGCAAAGGTGGGGAGAAGAAGGTGGAAGGATAAAAGAGAAGAGATGTAGAGGCCGGCCATGACCACGTGGAGAGAGAGGAAGGTGGGGGGAGGGGACAGAGATGCAAGAGGGTAAGAGAGAGAGTAAGAGAGTAAGAGAGTAAGAGATTAAGGGTAAGAGAGTAAGAGCCTGAGAGAGGATCTTAAGGCACAGTACTCCTGTGAATGTCACTGATTGAAGAAGGGCTCTCAGAAGATAGGAAGTAGGATACACTGTGAGGGAAAGCTAAGCAATGATGTGATCTTGGCTGGATATTGACTTTGACCTGATCCCATCAAAAATACTGAAACATGGATTGTACCACAGGTTTGCTTCTACACTGGGGCAAGAAAAGTGGCAATTTACACTCCATGGTAGTCAGTTACTGCCTTCTATTCCTAAGGGTTGAACATGACCATTATAATAAGGTGGCCACTATAGAAGTATAACACTCAGGAAAAGAAAGAAGTTCTGAAAGATGGGAACCCAATGCTAAAAACAGCTGGAAACTGACTACACTCATTTGTAAAGGAGATCTAGGTAAAATACAGAAATTACCTCTTCATGAAAACATTAACAAATGTTCTGTTATATTAATAAAGTACTTAATAAATTAAAATTGAAAACCACGGGAAGATGAGCTCTAGGTTAGAAGTGAGAAGTTGATATGAATTTCCTTCTTAGCAACAATTTTATCCCTTGTGTTTCAGTTTCTCGTTGTCAATTAAATTTGAACAACGTAAAAAAAAATCATATTATTTGACCTAGTTTCCAAGAGATATTTCTGTGCATCTTTGGTCAAATGTTTTGAACTTGGAAATTTTTGAATTGAAGAGAAAATAATTACAATTGCACCCAGTAATATACTTATAATCCAGAAGTAGTAATAAAAACCTTCTATTTTCACCTCAAGGAATCCTGAAAGAAGAATCTTTGATTTATATGCTATAGACCACATACAGCCTATAATCTCAGGGCATCCAGAATGAGGAAGGAAGTAAATAAAACTGGAAATGAGAAGATATAAAAAGAATGAGATGTTAGTCTTCTTGTTGGTGGCTGAGCCAATTATAGGCATCAGCTTCCAACTCTATGTCGGGGGGGGGGTCTCACTTCAATTGCTTTAAATAATCTGTAATACAAGAATTGATGCTGAGGCTGAAGGGATGACTCAGTGGTTAAGAGCACTGACTGCTCTTCCAGAGGTCCTGAGTTCAATTCCCAGCAACCATATGGTGGTTCACAACCATCTGTAATTGGATCTGATGCCCTCTTCTGGTGTGTCTGAGGACAGCTACAGTGTACTTACATATATAAAATAAATAAATCTTTTAAAAAATAGAATTGATGCTATGACAAACAGTAAAGTCTTCAAATATGTGGATTTTGACTGGAGAGTTAGTTTATAAGCATTTAAGCAGTATAACACCGAAGTTGGCCCTAGCATCACAAGAAAACTAAGCTGCTCTGTTCATTGAACAGATTGAATGGAGCTATCTGGTTGCGATGAAGGGACATATATTACTTCTTCTTGTGTTAATCAGTTTTGCATTATTGTCACAAATATTGAGACAGTTGAGCACTGTGGTGTGCATCTATAATTTCAACACTGGTAAGGTGGAGGTAGTTGAATTAGAACTCTAAGGGCAGTTTCCACTATATAGTGAGCTTGAGGCCAGCCTGATACAGGTGAGACTGTCTCAAACACACACACACACACACACACACACACACACACACACACTCACACACACACACACGGGGAAGAAGTACGTCAGGGTAAGATTTTATGGCAAAGGAGGTCTATTTACCTCATGGCTGGCTGAAAAGAAAAGAAAAGAAAGCCACCTGGCTCCAGAAATTGCCTTCCACAACAACCCAACCTTCCCACTGGACCCTACCTTTTAAAAGTTCCCATGACCTTATAACAGTTCCCTTCTGGGTAGGGAAAAAGCTGCTACCATATGGACTGAGTGACTGGCTTTTCCTGGAAAGATGTGACAAAAATTTATTAGCACCAGATAAGTCACTAGTTTCAGACTAAAGAAATTATTCTACCACATCCAGCCTGGCAAATCAATGGGCTTATTGAAGCCATTTACAGGACCGTAACTAAGGAGGTACTAGAGATGGATGATTCAAGCATCTGCATCACAGAAATGCACAGCCCCAGCATGAACAATGACATGTCAGAGATATCCCATCTGAACTCTGTGTACAACTTTCAAGCAAGTCTAAAGAAGTCTCTGCTCTGCTGCCAATGTTTTCCTTATTGCATAACCTCACAGAAGGGCCTCCATGAGTTCCACTGGCTCCCGGAGCCTTGTGAATATTCCTCTCTTTTCTCTAGGAGGAAACGTTTTAATCTGGAAGAAAACAACTACATAATAAAGACATCTGTCCAAAGCATGATATTTGACAGTCATAATGTCTACCATACAGAGAACATTAACTCTCTCAGGTCTGATACCCCATTCAAAGTACAGCAGGATTCTGAAGTTGTAGATGGAATCTCTACTTTTAAGTCAGCTTCTTTGGCAATTGAAGTTGTTCTATGGGTGTTTTGGGAACCTGATCCAGAGTTTTGTCTTAACCAAGAATGAGACTGCCAAGGGTTGGGAAATATAGCACACATAGCCATCAGTGACCTTGGCCTGAAGCCTTTAGCTAAGGACCACAAATGCTGAAATGACCAAGAAAATGGGAAAAGCTGAAAAGATTCAAATGAGACAAATCAATTTTTCATGGAGGAATACGTTTCAGACAAGAATCTTTACCAACTTCATGCTGTCTTTAAAGAATGCAAAAATAGATGATCAAGATTCTGCTTGGTCAGAGAAAAAGAAGTAAAGGACTCTAAATGTTAAGTAGTAACCTTGCATAATTGGATGAGACATGTCCCTTCCATTTCTGACTGTCCATCTATCTACTCTTTGGCATACACCTGAGGGTGCTTGCAGTTTCACATTAGCATACCCTAATTAATTGTCAAATACTAACAATTATAATTCATGGAAGGCCAAACAATGCAGAGAAATTATTCATCTGGAAAGGTCAGCCCAATTATAGTAGATAAAGGCCCATACTGTCTTATGTTCCTAGTTAATGTCAAGTAGCTGCCTTTTCACACAGTCAATAAAAAAATGTGTTGACTCTATCATGTGCTAAGCATGCAAAAAAATATTAAGAAAATTAGCCCAAGCGTTTACCCTTAGAGATTATTTAGTCCAGCGGAGGGAAAAAGACATGTAAATAAGTAAACTTAATGGAGAGAGATAAGGAGAAAATATATGGTAATTTGATGGCATGTTTTCTCTAATGAGATAGCAATGTAATGCTTAGTGGCCCACACAGAACATGGAATTTATTTTGTAGGAAGGTACTATGAATGTTTAGTAATTTCAGAAGTGCGCTTTACATCTACAGTGTCTCTTACTGCATAGTGAACAAATGCAGCTAAAATGCTAAGGTGTATCTGCAGCCATCATAGTTCATAGACTCTCAGTGCCTGCTCCAACAGAAGCCCTAACTTTGTGTCAATAACCGGCAGTCTATATGCATGCATTTCTACATGAGGAAATTAAATCCTAAACTGGTTACAGAATGTCTGTGTGACAAGAGTCATGTATTAAAGTAGTCCAGTGCACATCTGAAGCCAGATGATGTGACTCTGACATCTGTGTGGTATACAGATAATCTGTTAATAAACTAATTTTGATTTATGGTAAGGTAAAGAGCTTGTACCAAAATATAAATCAACTGTGTCAGTAAAGATGTTGATTGAGTCACCTAACCTTTTGGGTATCAAGGTTTTTCCAAGAAAGCAAACTGTGCATTGATTTACTTCTTATCTGGTCTTAAATCAGTCTTTTGTATGGCACCATGTGAAAAATCATAGACCCCTCAGTTACTGAGCTGCTTTTCTGTGCTTACATCTGTAAAGGGAGATAGCAAACCAAACTTCATTTGTCTAGGACAGGAGTAGCTCATATAACTCCAGCTCCTACTCTGAGGAATCTGTTCTAAACTTTCCCATCTGCCAATAATGTTAAACATTCTTCTTCATGCCTTCCAAGGAAGCATATACTTTAGAAATCAGCTACTTTCCACTATGTGTATTCTTTCTTTCTTTATAGATTCTTCATGCTGCTTCATGAAGCACCACTACCACCACCAACAACAACAAGAACAACAACAAAAACAATAACATCATCAACAACAACAAGAAGAGGCATTTGGGACCAGCTCTCCCTCCCTCTTCTCTGAATCCAGAGCTTAACTTACTATTTTCTTTCCTTCATTCAAGAAGACAGATTTTTAAAAAAATAAAAATAAAAAGAAGACAGATCCATCAGCTCTGAGAAATGTATGTAAATGCTGAGGGGGGAAACACGTGGAAATGGTCACAGAAATTTTAATTTTATGAGCCTCTCATACACTCTGGAAACAACTGAAATGCCTATCAACAAGGGGATGAAGGTATAAATGCTGTTCTATTCAGACTCATCTATTCAACTACTGTACAGTAATTGTAGAGAACACAATACTGATACAGACACAGTAGGAATGAATCTCTTAGACATAGGGAAAGTGAATAGCCGTATACACAGCACATGCTGTACAGTTCTGTTTCTGTTAAATCAAGGCACAAACAAACTCATCCATAGCAAGAGAAATCAGAATGCTAGTTATCCTTGGAATAAATATAGAATGTGTACACACTGGGATAGAAAGCACAAAGGAAACCTCTGTCTCTTTATAGCCTGAGAATGTTCTCTAAGTTGGTCTGGAAACACTATTGGGGAAAAAAGCACATTAAAAATCGTTTATTGCCACAAAATAAATACCTAAAGGATTTTTAAGTTAAAATCAAAATGTGTGTAACCTATTAACTATTAATCTGCTTCCACATTTGTCGGGAAGAAACAACCCTGAATATGCACTGAGATTTAGCTACCAGCTATGTGTAAAACCTAGTTTATCACTGGAAACAATTTAAAACAGCTTAAATGTTCTGAAAATAGGAACTTGGTTTTAGGAAAGTGTAATATTGTCATACCATGAGCCACTAAATAGAAATAAAGGTTAACTTGTAGGTGAAACACAGTGGCAAGTGCCTACAGTCCCAGCACTTAAGATGTTGAGGCAGAAGGATTATGAGATTGAGGACACCTTGGGCTACATTGTGAAAGTCTACCTCAAAAATAAAGAAAAATAATGACAAAGAATATTCAGTTATAAAAATGCTAATAATACTGAGTTAAGGGGAAAGTGGTGAGCATGTGAAGTAAAATTTGTATGAATTTTTTAAGTCTGGACATATATACCAAGTACACATGTATAGAATAGATATGTACATATCACAAACGTGCCTTTAAAAATCATTAAAAAACAAAATTAGAAAGCTTTCTGGTTATTCAAGTATGTAGGCTTCTAGCGATTTAAAAAATGCAGATGGTTTTTCAACAGAAACAAATCACATCACTGTCTGCAACCTTATGTAAATACATCAGCTTAATGTCAAGTGGGTGAATTGAAGCACTCTGAAGCCAGTGAGTATACCCTGAGTGACCTCACAGTGGCATGCCCTCAGCAATTTGCAATAATGAACGTGTAGCCTGGTGTCAGTGGTTCTCCATTACAGAAACCTTGAAGGAAACACTTGGCAGACATCCCTGATCTTCCAGTTGTCACCCCACCTACTGAAATTACTGATGGAGATGAAAATTGATAAGGACACATTTTTACAACAAGGTTAACCTCATCACTTTTTAACTCCAAATAGTTGATTAAACCAAAAGGAAAATTTATTTTTCCACATTTTTATAAAATACAGCCTTTCTGGGATCAAAAGTTAGAACCCTGAACTGTCATTTACCCCCAAATTGTCACCAGGTATTTATAGGCCTTAAGAGAAGGTATTCATTTTTAAGAAAAAATGGTGGGGATAGGAATATTAGCAACATCAACCTCACAGTGTATCTTAATAATGCCAACCTAATTCTCACTGAAGCCACAGCATCCAGAAGTTAACAAATGAAACAGTGTCTCTGTGCATTATTACCAACCCCCTACAAGGAACTGCTGTAGGCAGTTGATGTCTTCTCTTCAGTGGGAGAAAGGTAACTATGGTAACTAATTTTATCTGCTAGCATTACAGTTTCATGTTGGCTAAAGCTACCTACAGCTTTATTTGTAATAGTCACCTATTAAGGGAATCCTTGAGAATACTATTCTAGAAGCCCAACCTCTCTATTTTTCTTTTGCCTGTGAAACAGTCATTAAAAGAAAATTAGGTAGATGCAATAACCCAGTGAGAGCTTTGAAAGTGTTCTTGGGCCATTGATTTAACTGATAGTGGGTGATTTGTCTTTATATATCTCATTGATTTTTTTCAAAGTAGACTTTTTGAAAACTGTACACCCCAAAACTACATCATATTGTGATCGATATGCTACAGTACTGTTTTTAAATATTTCAGGGATTCCTTACTTAGCTTCTGTTTCTTTTCGCCTTTAAAATGTGTGTGATGGGCTTTGGGGGTGATATGCATGGTATCAAACTTTATACTAGAAGCTGTCTTGGGTCTGATGGCCACAGGAATGACTCAATGGGGGTCATGGCTATCTTACCAGTATGTGTGTAGGTGAGGTTGTGTTTGTGTGTATATGTTGTCTATGATGTTGCGTTAGTGAGAATGATAAACCGTAAACCAGGAAAGACTTTAAGATAAATTGGTAAATGGTGATTAACACATTATGAACTTTATTCTACCAAAAGATTACCTAAGCTAGGAGCCAGAAAACATTTTGTGTAAAGAAGTGTGCATTAGTTTTCTATAGTTGCCATTAGAAATAAAATCACCCTGAGCTTCCTATCTTGAAAGAACAGAAATTTCTGAAATTTATTCTCACATGGTTCTGCAAGTGATGAGTCTGAAATAAGGCCTTTGTCCAGTCATGTTGTCTCTTACAGTTTTTTTTTTTCTGATACAGAACCTTGTGGTGGTGTCTGATACTCTTTGGCTTGTGGCCACATCATTCTAATTGCTGTTTTTACCTTTTCCATGGCTTTTCTACATGTGGGTGTGGCAGGGTGCACTTCTGTTTTATTCCTTACAAGATTCTTCCCATTGTGTTTAGGGCCCACCTAGATAATCCAGGATGATTTTATCTTGAGATCCTTGATTTAATTATATCTTCAAAGACTCCTTTTCAAAATAACTTCACATTACTATTCTGGATATCATCACATAGACATATCTTCTTATGGGATGCCATATAATCCATGTTAGTTTAGATAATAAATTATTTCAGGCTTTGGGGGAAGAATATGGTCTCTCTTGCAGTCATTCAATTCAGCTGGTATAGAAAAATTCCCATGTACCCCCAAATCTGTAATGGATTTGACATTCCAATAAAACTCTTGTTGACAAAAAGAGATGGTGAACTACATTTAGCTCATGGATTGGACTTGAATAAGTTTCTTTTCCTTCATTTGTACTTTTCCTTTATACTCCTTTTTTTTTTCTGGAATTCATAGACAGTAACATCTCATTCCTACCCAAAAATTCTAATATTAAGCCAACTATTCCTAGCAAGACATCTTAGATGAAGACTAGCAAACCTGTCCGATATAATTTCCACAGCTTTCCTCGCCTCTTCACGTTTTTCCTTCATTTTTCCTGCAAATGGTGCCTGGCAATGGAGAGAGTACTTAATGTAAATGATCGTTACTTGAAAAAAAATGTATGAATGCAAAAAGGAAAAGGGGGCATGGGATAGGGATTTTCTAAGGGGGGGAATGGGGAAAGGGGATGGCATCTGAAGTGTAAATGAAAGATCTAATAAAAAAATGACAGAAAAAAAAAAAGAAAAGCTAGGTATGCATGGCTGAGGGGAGAGCTGAGTGCAGAAGTCCTTACTTAATACATGTGAGGCAATATGACCTGTACCCACACCAGCCACATGGAAACAAATCTTGCCTACATTGACAATAGCTGATTTTCTCTTCCTGTGCTGGAAGAAAAGGCTTTGTGTTTTCTAGTTACATTTGCTCTTAAAGTACAACCCAGGCCCCCAAAGTGAGTGTTTTCTCGGGTTGAGATGTAGATGTCTTTCATTTCATGCACTTGTCTTGATAACTCAGTATTTTTTGAGAAAGTTTGCCAGGTCTATACAGAAGACCCAGTTGAATCTGAAAGGTGAAAAATTAACAGATTTTTTTCATTACAAGTAGTCTTAAATATCTCTTGGGGTGTAATTATACAAAAAAAAAACCTATTCACATGAAATTCAAATTTCACTAGACATCCTGGATTTATTTGCTACATTAGGCAACCCTGAGCTATTCTTACTTTTATAAGCAGAAAAATGTGATAATTAGAAAAATAATCAAATACAAGGTGTTACTATAATCACTCTCTTGTTTTCATTCCTTTTAATCTAGGCTGTTCATACAAGTGAATCAAAGCTTCACTCTCACAAAAGGCATGAAAGTGTGCGTTTGCTGCCCTTTCTCCTTCCCCCATGTAGTGAAGAGCATAGTAATGATATTTTTACTTCTGTTCATTTGTTTTTTTTTTAACTCAATTCTTTATTATGAAGTTAATATACATCCAGTAAAGGAACTGTAATTGGTTTCATATTTGAACATATTTAAATAAGATTATACCAAAAGGAGCCTTCTTATGCATATGGACTTTCTATAATTAGAAAAGCAGAATATGCTTACAAATTCGATCCAAACTGCTGGGGAAAGAAAGCATAATTGAACAGCATTAAGTAAACACATAAATGAAAGTCACTAGAGCACGTGTTTTATTGTGTAGAGGCAAACTGGGGTATTAATGGTATACTGCTGGATAAGCATGATTTTAGTTTACTATGTATTTCATTTTACTTTGATTGTGGGTCATGACTACAATCCCTATCTTTATCATCACAGTTATTTTTTTTCTTTTTCACAATAAATCTGTCTGTACTCTTTGGTTCTCTAGCAGTTATAAAAATAATTTATTTATTTTTATGTTATGTACATTAGTATTCTGCTTGCATGTATGTCTGTGTGAGGGTGTCAGATCCCCATGTAGCTGGAATTACAGTCAGTTGTGAGCTGCCACGTGGGTGCTGGGTTTCTTGGTTAAGAGCAGCCAGAGCTCTTAACTGCTGAGCCATCTCTCCAGCTTCCGTTTTCTAGCATTTTAACCCAGTAAATTAATAAAATCAAGGATAGTATTTTAAACATGATAATTAATACATAATTGTTCATTGTATGTGAACAATTTCAGTTATTCAAAATAGCGTGCTGGAAAGTTCAGAAAATAAAATATTCATATCTTGTCTGATAATGGAGTAATAATAGGTGGTTACCATTAAAACATGAGTTTTCTCTGCTTATGCTAGAGAAAGGCATCCAATAATCCAAGTCTTCCCCAAAGATTATTTAATTGCTGCACTATACAACATTTTCTACAGACACTTGCTAGAAGATAATTGGGCAAAGGTATTTCTTTTTTTTTTCTTTTCTTTTTTTTTGCCCGAAGTCTTTTGTATATTTCTCTTTGTCCTGTGACTGTGTTGATTTGGTTTGATTATACCAAACCACTTTCAGCTTACTAAATGACTTACAAAACCAAGTATTTTCTATGAATGTTCTATAAATGTAAATTTGGTGAGCATGCAAGACATACATTTTGTACATGTCATAAAAGAATGCAATATGGGCGAAAGATGAGTCCCACTCGGTGGTAAACTCAGTCTAATCTAGACATAGCAGTGTGTTATCTGCCAGCATATTGAAAGTCAAATACAGTCACATCAGGCACCAGTTTAATTAGAGACATTAAAACAAGCAGGTTGAGCTCACTAACAATGTGATTATGCATGCCAGAAGCTAACAAGTATTTTCTGTCAAGATGATATAATAAGTATTTTCCACTTTGTGAGCCACAGTCTCTGTTGCATCCACTCAACTCTGGCACTCTAGTATAAATGTAGCCACATGTAATACATTCATAAATAAGTGAGTGTGCCTGGGGTTTACTGAAACATTAGTGACAAAACCAATAGTATCTTGAATTTGGCTCATGGCATATGTTTACTACTCCATTGGATAGGTAATTCACAATCCACTTATATTTGACTAAATGTGATGCTAAAATTGGAAGAAAAATAATTTAAAGCTTTTCAGAAACTTCAGAGAACATGCAAAAGTTCTAAAGAATTTACTTCATCGACTTTAAAAATGTCTCAGCAGAGAAGATGAAGGAGAGGAGAAGCTAGGTGATGAGAGAAAGAAAGAGAGGGGGAATGGAGGCAGATGTTCACGTGTCTCCACCAGTCAAAGATAGTTTTTATATCTAGGTTGGGTATTGGGTTATGCTTCTGATTGAGCATTACCAAACTTATAAATCCTTTGATTAACATTTAAAAAAAATCGTATAAAAGCAAAAAGGAAAGGGGGGGCATGGGACAGGGCTTTTCTAGGGAGAGGAAATGGGGAAAGGGGATGGCATCTTAAATGTAAATAAAATATTGAATAAAAAAAATGCCTCAGCAGTTAAGAACACTTCTTCCTTTTCCAGAGGACCCAGGTTCAGTTCTCAGCACCCATATTGGGCAGTGGTTCAACAGCCTATAACTCCAGCTCCAAGGGATCTCAAGCCCTCTTCTGGCCTCTGGGTATCTGCACTCTGTCCAGAGACCCACATACAGATACAGCACATACAGGTAATTTTTAAATAATATAAATAAATCTTTTATACAAAGATTCTGGGTGTTATGAATAAGCTCTTTGAATTCTATTCTTGTTAATTACTACATTTTCTAAATGGTTATAGCTGGGTGGGAGGAGAATGATTTATTTGTATATGTTAATCACATCTGGCTTATTTATTTCACTTTAATGTTTGTTTGGGGTTAGAATTGATTGAATGAAAATTTTCTGGGTGAATGATGATATAAACTTCAAAATCTGATAGTTTCTGATATTTGTACATTTAACTTAGTTTTTTGTTCAAATACAAAGTCTAGAAACCACAGAATAATGCCCACTGAACAGTAAAAGCAGCTAAATTTTCCTTAGTTTTAAATACTAAGTTTTCCTTTTTATAGAAACTAGAGTGAGTTCTTAACATTTCCAAGAAATAATTGTTTTGCTTTTGCTTTTTTCCCGTAGGATTTTGTTTTTTTTTTTTTTTTTTTATAAAGGAATGCCAAGGACTCAAATTTGTTATATGTCAGGACTTTGGATTGAAGCCCTAATGCTAGTGACTGAGGCATACTATAAATTCTGGCACTGAACCAATTTAATTAATTTGCTGAAGGGCATATAAAATTCTTAGCTTGTGATAAACTATGAAAAACTCACTTCTATATGAATCACTAGTAAGGCGTATGGATTTTGGCTCAAACAAATTATTGGAGACCATGGGATAATGTGGAGTCAATTAGCATGGCCATTAAAATGGCCAGCTTCTAGAGTCTGAGTAAGGAAGGACTTTAATTTCATAGCAAACTCATATTGTAAATGAAGTTACTTCTGCAAACTTAAGGGCCCATTATTAAACTACTTCTACCCAGCTACAACTGCCTTTCTATTTTAGGCTGTGTAATGCTGGGCCTGAAACTCTGCAAACACATTTCTACTTCTCCAGCTGGTTCTTGATAGGTTCTGTCATTAGGGAGTACCGGTAGCAGGCTTCAAGGCCAGAAAGGGCAGTGGGGACTTGTTTGTTCCTGTTTCATGCTTGCTTCCCATGGCCTATTTGTTAGATTATTGTTTCTATCATCCTCACCACTCCAGCCTCACATCTTTACTCTGGCGGTGGCCAGGTCTTCCTACTGGAGTAGTTGAATTCAATTTTCACTTTTCAACATATGCAATAGGTGTGCCGTTGTATTTCATCATCACCCTGAGACACCAGCACTCATTAAACAAGGTGCCCTTTGCTGGGATTACAGTTCTACCTCCACAGACCTACATGATTTTACAACCTAACCTTTTCCTCTTGTTTCTCCAGGGGTGGCAGCTCTGTCCTGCAGTTGCTAACTCTATTACATCTTAGGGCTTTCTGTTTCAGCCATTAGACCCATCTAACAATTCTTTATATTGAATTGTTTCTGTTAAAATTACCAATTTGACTTCTGTCTCTCAACTCGACATCATCTTTATAGACAGACTTCTCTGTTTTATAGATTCATGTCAGCTAATGCAATTGGGATTTTTCCTGACATAGCCTCTCTCTTGGAGGAGTATTTTACCTTTTTAAGAGAGGAAGGCTATAGCTGGGGTTCATAGAATTATTCATGTTTAAGATATTCATTAAGCTTTTTAATGAATTGTTTCTGTTTATGATAACTTCCTGCCGTTGCTTTTAACATTGTTCTACATTTTTGGAGATCTTACACTAAGAAGATATTTTATAAGGTAACTACTTTTATTAGCAGTAGGAAAACAAAACTATTTGGGAAGCTAACAAAGTTCAAATTGTCTGTAGTACAAAACTCAGAGCACTTAAACTTTTTCTATCAAAAATGTTATTCAAAGATAGAGAAAAATTGAGACATATTTTATATTAAAGATGAAGAAGGCAAGGTGTGAAAAGTGAATTTCTTTTGCCCTGTGGAAATAAGAGATCAGACAGGTACATATATCATTGTCAATATAGCTGATAATTAATATGTTGAGGAAATCACTTTTTGTGTGAGAAAGAAAGTCTTTTCCTCTCAAGGGATTAGAAGTATGGATAAATCATTGAAAAAATATCTTTATTAGGATGGATGAAAGCAAAACATCAGTGCCCTGGTAGGGTTTTTTAACTTGCCCCAGGCCCAGAGACCCAGGATGAAACTTGAAAGTAATAAACTTAACAGTTATAAATACTTGGCATTGAGGGCAGTCAATACATATAACAAGTTTAAGTTCCTATAGGGAAGTCGAACACATTTAAACTGCTGATAGAGGAAATTTTTTTCTCTATATTCACCTGAGTTTGTGGAGCTAGTACCATTACTTTTCAATATTATGAAGCTTTGAACTGTTGGATAGAAAGGAGACAGAGAAGAGAACTCCCAAACCACCTTTATTCACAGAAGTGCATAATGTAATAGAGTTTTACTTATTAATTACTAGTTCAACTATATTCACTATACTCAAAAACGTTATATATATATATATGATAGATAGATAGATAGATAGATAGATAGACAGATGATAGATAAATTGAATGATAGATAGCTGTAAATACTGTGTATAGGAAAAGCTCCCATATTTTCGTTGTCTTTCTGTCAGTCCACTCATCGATGCATTTCACTTAGACAGCAAGCTGAACAGTAAGTAGCAAGAAGAAAATTGCTTGCCTTCATCTCTTGTCATCCTCGTCACCCTTTGCTTGTGGTTTCAAAACTAGGGAGTGGAAAGTAAACTCTGCCTGGAAACACAAGAGGGTTTCAAAACGTGTTTCAGAGCCTTCTTACCCCTCAGTTCAAGAGTCACTGCTAAAACTCAGGTGAAAAGAAAAAAAAATTCATTCAAACTTGAATGTTTCCCTCTTTGGAAACTTTAGATCATGTTTTCCTTTGTGTTTGGAGTAGTCTTCCCCCATCCACTTCTCTGCCTGGATAAGAATCTTAAACGTCAAGAATCCATCCACCCTGAAGCCTTTTTCTGTGCTTCAGTGATCACCTCTTGGGGCACATTTCATGTTATGTTAGGATTATCCTTGTAAGTGTTCTGCCTGTAACTCTAAACCAAGGCGAAGATCTTTGCTGACTTGATTTCATATCTAACTTGCCCACTCAATGTCTGGCACATACTATCCATGCTCATAAAAGAAAAAAAAATTCATGTGCTATTCTCAATAAGCTGGCTGGCAAGTCAGAGATGGAAACATACACACATGTTAACCTCATCAGAGTTTTCAGCTGTTCTGTTTTATATACCTTTGTCCTCTTCCCCCAGCTATATTTAAAAGTGCAAATGGCAGGGCCCATATGTAGTCTTTGCTTTTTATTCAACAATTTTATTCCTTCTTGCCACTACTTACATGATGTCTTCTTCAAGAAAATCTGTTTTCAGTGATTTTTCTTCCAGACCACCTGGTTTCAAACTTTCCCCTGTTATACCCAAAGATATATGGTTTCATTTCCCTTCCACAAATGCCTTATATTGTATCATAGCATGACACAGGCTGTTCAAAATTCTGATCCAATGGTCAGAGCCTTTATTCATCCTTATTTTTGAATTTCAACAGATTTCTAAAAACACCTGCCAACATTCTCTTTGCGGATATAGCCTAATCTTCAGTGCTGTTCCAAACAATGTGTGCATCAAGCAGGCTCCTCAGTGTTGAAAAAGTTACAGAAATGCAATGAGCCTGGGTCAATCAACAGTTCTAACTTTTATGTACACAGAGGACTTCATAAAGATCCCTCCGTTTCCTTTGCCTGCAGGTGGGTTTTCTCCTACATTTCCTGTTTTCAAATCAGTGTGATCAGTCAGTGCTTTCCCAGGAAAGAGCTGCAAATACAGCAGCCAGAATAAATAGTGACAGATTCTCGGGAGACAAGTAGAAACATGAGAACTCCATGGCCTCTTTTATGCTTCTTATCAGGTTATGCAGCAAGCATGTGGCATAGGTCCTTAGGCAACAGCCTTTGTCAGATGTTCATCCTCACATTCAAAGCGAATCACTTCCATCCCAGAGAGGAGAAAACAGGTCTAAAATACAGCCTTGAATATCAATGTAAGGAATATCAAATTTATGCATGGGAAAATGATTTAGAAATTCATTTGCTTGTTCTTTTAATCCTCTGATTCTGTTGTAAAGAAGATAATAAGAACATATTTTCTGGGGAAAATATTTTGGTGAAAAACAAACTACCCTGATTTTGTCTTGAAGCACAAAATATTTTTTAAAAAATACAGTTAAATTACAGAGGGGTGTGTGTGTGTGTGTGTGTGTGTGTGTGTGTGTGTGTGTGTGTCTACACCAAGCTCAAACACATAAAATATTTTTTCATAAAGTTTGGCTTATAATATGTGAAACTCTCATTCCTTTGCCTTCACATTGAAGTGCTTTGTTCCTGTACATTTCACACTGAACATATTAAGTGTTAATCCATGAACAGATTATATTGTATTTTTACCTATTTTAAAAAGAGGCGAGACGCTGATACATACTATGCACTTTGTTCATTTCATTCAAAAATTTGATTTTTAGACTTACCATATTTCTATAAGCAGAACTGTTTTATGCCTCTTTTCTGAATTTCATAGTTATTCATTGTGTTACCAAGAAAAACTAGATTATCTTCGGGGTTACAATAATTTATCATGTACTTTGTCTTCCTGTGAACACTGTAAAAGCTTCTAGAAATGAAATTATTCAATGTATTTATTTGTATCTTTATTAACCATTTCACAAATGCTACCCAAAGTCAAGAAATCCAACTCCTTGCCCTTAATTTTAAACAACATGTGAACTTGGTGACATGGTTTCATTATTTCAGCATAACTTGTTTATATTATTTATTGATGTTAGAAATGCAACTCTATCACATTGCTAGTTAGTATTGAGAATAATTGTTTTCTTTTTAGTTGTTTTTTTTAATGTTCTTTTTGCTGCTTAGCCTGAAGCTTTTCTAGATATGTTTCAATGTGGGTATCTGTTTGTTTATTCTATTTAAGGCATTATAGCCTTTTTTATTCTGAGGAAACATGTCCTTAAGTCATTATGAAAATACTGCCACTTTGTCAATCTCTCACTGCCTATAGTTTCTTTCTCTTTCTCTTTCCAGGTTTCATTTTGAGAACTAGCTTTAGGTCTAATATTTTCATTATGGATTAATATAGTTTATTGCCTAATTTATCTAATGGAGTTTTTTATTCAATAACAGTATTCTTTTAACTTATAAAACTTCTTTTCGACTGTTTCTAAAGGAGCCATGCTTTCACGGTATTTCATCCCTGTTCTTAGTTTGATAACATCTTTATCTTTAATTATGTTAAGTATACATTACATAATCTCTAATCAATAGACTTATGATTTGACATTGTTGGAGTTCTTAGATCCTTATTTCTTGGATTTATGGAATCTTAACAGAGAGTGGATTTGCTTCAGGGTTATTATCACTAACTAATATTGTAAGTTATAAAGTTGTCATTAATAGTCCTGGGTTTTAGCCTAATAGTGCAACACTTTCTTGGTGATGGTTAGACATGCAGTCAATCTTTAGTACTGAAAAATAATTAAAACCGACAATAATATATCGGGCACAATCCTAATAGAAAATAGGTGGTACATCAAATACAGTAATCACGCAGTTTCTGAAGAGAACAATTTACAAAACTGGAGCCATGAATGAGGAGGCACCATGAGCTGCCTGTTGCTGTTCCTTAGTCTTCCTGGACAAAGAGGGTAGCCACTAGAGGAAGATCTGCAGAAGATGGCTGCCTTGGTAGAAAGGGCAAACACTGCCTCCTAGTGGACCAGTGTAGACATAGGTAGGTACCATTCCTTTGCTTCTCTAATCTTTCTTTTCCTGCAGCTAGCTAGCTACCTTGACTGGCTGAAGCCAAGAAGATGGCAAGAAGTCAAGGTGATGTAATAAAGGCAAGTCAACTGGAGAACAAAATAGGACAGAGAAGGCTAAAGAGTGACTCGAGAATGGCAGTCAGAAAATATAAGCAGCAGTTGTCAGCTCTAGTTCAGGGCTGCTTTTATCTGCCGGAGAGCTTTGTGCTTAGGAGGAAGTTATACATACACATAGAGAACACTTTTATATGTAGTTCCTGAAGTGATCTCAAGGTTATCACTGGCACAATCTCAACTTCTTTGCTAAGACTTCAGCTCGAGTATTCTTTTATTTTCTAAATTTTATTAAATTTTTTATTTATATTCCAAATGTTGCCCTCCTTTCTGGTCCCCCTCCCAGAGCTCTTCATCCCCTCCTCCTTCTCTTTGCCTCTGTAAGGGTGCTCCCCCCACCCACACCTCCACCTTCCAACCTCTGTCCACACCTCCACCTCTCCATTCCACCCTGTCTAGCACCCACCCACCACCCCTACCTCATCCTCCCAGCTTCCTTGCCCCCATCCCTGGGGTATCATGTGTCTACAGGATTAGGCACATCCTCTCCAACTGAGACCAGGCCACCAGTCTCTACTACATATGTGCCAGGGGCCATGGACCAGCCCATGTATGCTCTTTGGTTGATGGCTTAGTCTCTGGGAGCTCTGAGAGATGGTCCAGGTTAGTTGATACTGTTGGTCTTCCTTTTGGGTTGCCATCCCCTTCAGCTGCTTCAGTCCTTCCTCCTCACTCTTCTATAACAGTCCCTGACATCCATTTCAGGTATTCTTGAGCTAAAAAGAACATTTTAATTCTACCTCTAAATCACATAAGACACAGACCCATAGTTATGAAATCTAACAGGAAACCCAAACCCCATTCAGGAGCTGAGAAGTTTCTTTGCTGCCTTATGCAAGTAGGTAGGGACTGTCAACTCTTTCCCTAAATAGGTAAGCTTTTGTAAATCTTGGCTTTATGCAAAAATTTGAGTATTTACTTGTTGCCTCCATAAACTGAAAACAGTGTCTCTAAGGTTTGCATATGTAATGAAACACAAACTTTCATCTAAGGCTGAAAATCACCTTTGCCACCAGTCAGTCAGATGTTTACCATTGTGGCTATAATTCCATGATATTTTATATGACATAATTATATAGGTGATATAGGGAACCTAAAAGATTAAGCATCACTGACATTTTTGTCAGTATTGAAATTGGTATGGCCTTTCATATGTCAGATGATTATAATCAATACCTATGATGTCCTGAAGGAAAAAGAAGAGGGATATTAAAATGTAGGACTGATATTCTTTTATTCAGATTTGATACATATTATTTATTTTGATGTATGGGCTACAAAATATCACCAAATATTATTTAATATAAGGTGATCATTAAACAGCAGTATTTCTATAAACCTTACTAACAATATTGTACTGTTTTTGCTATAGAAACACCCCGGTTATCATAGAAAAGTATTGAAAAGCCTTGGCAATCTGAAGATAACATTATTTTTTTAAGATGAATGTTTTAGGTTTCTGGCAAAGAACAGAATTTTAAAATGATGGCAAGTGGCTGTCAATAGTTGGCTACTTGGGCAACTTAAATTAGTGCACTGGTGTGTCTTTTTAAGCCATTCATTTAGGAAAACATGTAAAAGTAATTGATTCATCAAAGAGATTTATATTGAGGGAACATTTTCAAATAAATGCTCTCCCAAAAGTCCTGCACTATGCAATTTTGTTACCAAAAAACAATTATGTCACTTATAAAAATATCATATTATGTACAGGAAAGCTTTGAAATGAACTACTTGAAACTTTAACAATGTGTGGACTGCAAACTTTTACTGAGTTGATTGTTTTCCATTGGTAGTGCTTAAGATGTAACCCAGATACTCTTGAATGCTAGAAAACCATTCTACTATTTGGTGATACTCTCAGCTTTGGCTTACTGACTTCACTAGGGGATGTAGCTTAAATAGTAGAGTGCTTATCCAGCATCTATGAAGCCTTGGCTTCTAGTCTCAGTACTTTATAAGCCAGGCATGATAGCATATACTTATATCCAAAATCAAATTTATCCATGGCAACATAGTGAATTTAAGACCATCATGGGACACACAAAACTCTGTCTCAAAGGGAAAATAAACCCACTACACAACAACAAATGATCTGTTCAAGATGTATACTTTAATATTAGTAAGAACCATTAATTTGTATCATGGGAAATGGAGATAATAACCAAATTTCAGCAAAAAGTTTTGTGTAAATAATTGCTATTGGCTTCCCAACAATAATAGATGGTAATAACCTACTAATGAAGACACCATGATCCTTGGTCACAACACATAGAAAACTCCAGCTAGAACTGGCCTGAAAGCTTCCTCCCTTCTTGCTAAACCTCATATTGAAGGAAAGTGGAATGCAAATTGCTGAGGGAAAGCTAGCACCAACAGTCTTACTTATCTATGAGCCCTGTGTGTAACAATACTGATTGGCTAGGCAAAATGAGCCCTCAGGTGCAACAGAGGTGGGAGTAACAACTGCTGCTGATTGCATCCTGGTGCTTGATCTAACAAATTAATGTCTGGTACTGTAACCCAGTAAAAGGTCTCTGATGGGAGTGGTCTTAGGCTCTATTGGGGGAAACGTACTGCTCTTGTTCAGCAAAAATAGACATAACAGTATCAAATTGTATTCTAAATAATTGTGTTTATACCCTTAGTACACTGCTGTTCTCAGTTGGTCAGAGAAGCTTCATTTTGTGATAGTCAGCAGTGGCTACTGGGACTCCAAAGTGAGAAAAGTACAGTGTATAAATATCTGTTGAATGCCCATTTGTAAAGGAGACATCCATATCACCTTCTCCAAGGCCCAGAAAGCACCAAGGAAGAAGGGGGAGAAGGAATGTAATTGATGGGGGAAGTCAGAGGGGAGGTGTGCAACACTGACCTCTGGTCATGATGTGGCTGTTTCAGATGTGACTTCATAGCAGCTGTGATTATGTGCACAAGATCCTCACAAAAGTAGACCCTATCAACATCCTGTCATGGAAGGAGGAGGGGTAAATGGGATTCTACCATCTTACTCGGGATTTGTATATAGCTAAGGGTTGATGTGGGTAGGAGGACATTTTCTTCAGTGTTGTAACTACTGGTAAGATGCCCATTCTCCTGGAAACAATAGTAATGAAACGCAGTGGACTAGAAAGCAGGAGCTAGGAGGACAATAAAAGGCAGCAGGTGATGCTTATGACCAAATATATATTTTGCACATGTATTAAAGTAGCATGATGAAACCCATTAAATATAATGCATGCTAATAAAAATGTCTTTAAAGTTTAGCATAACTAGTTATATAGTGTTCAAAAATAAGAATCGGTGTCAATTGACAATATAGTCCTTTTTTGTAGAAAATCTAGTGATGGCTATCAGAGAACACAGGGTCACCCTGCTGTTATATTTAGACAAACTTCGGAGTTTCTCTCTTAAGTTCAAGGTCACCTGGATAAATAGAACCATTCTTGCCTTCCATCCAATTGTGAATAACGTTGTTAGCAGGAACCTGCTTTAGCAGTTTTCAGTCTTTTAACAGGAAACCTAAGACTACACATTGTTAGCCCTCTGTGCAGATGGACTAAAGAGAGGAAAATGTAACTTTACAGAAACTTTCCTCAAGCACTAGTTTTCAGATGCTCTTCTCAGGTGTTTGCTTTACAATCAAATATCATTAAAAAATAAAAGCCTATATCTAGGTAAATTTTTTTTTATATATTTTAGGTAAATATTCTTTCATAGTATAGTAGATTACTTTCTAAATCCTTAACCAAAAGAAACACTGCTACAGTTGAAGAAGTCATTTCTCCTGGGAAAATATTCTATTCGCTCCTTCATCCCACCGTTGAATGTTTATTAAATTTTATCCCACAGGCTATGTTCTAATTGGTTCCCATGCATATTTTTTAGTCCTAACTTCATTTTGTTGATGAATGACTCTAAATTTCAATTTAATCATCAAATGTGCTGATATTATACTTAGAAGACATGCACAGAAGAAAGTCTTCAAAATTGGTGGCAACAATCATGTAGCAAAGTACTGATTCCCACCCTTCATGAAACAATACAGTTCCTAACACTAAAAATGTATTAGATTTCCTAAAATGTTTGCTCCAGTTTTTCCAGTATGCTCACAAGTTATGTTTAAAATTATGTGTGAAAATGTGTGTGTGTCTGTGTGTGTGCATATCTATGTGTATGCCTGTGTGTGTATGTGTGTCCATGTGCATGTGTGTGATTGTAGGGGTGTTGGAGGTATATGTGTGTACATGAATGCAGATGTCCAGGATTACAGGCAATTATAAGCACCCTCAAAGTAGGTGTTTTGAATCAAACTCAGGTCTTCTGCAAAAGCAGTATGCACTCCTAAAATTGACTTGTCTCTTAGCCTCTGATTAGTGTTTTATAAAAGATACTTTGTGACATCTTTTTATTTTGAAAAATAAACTTGTTTAAAGTTATGTCTGCAACATTTGTTTCATTCTTAAGATAATCAAAAGCAAATGAAGACATATTAAAATAAAGTTGAATTAAGGGACAAATAACCTTATCGTGCTGTTTCTTCTGTCAAAGATAGTATGGTACTGAGTGAACTTCCCAGCATATCATCATTAGCCTACTTCTATAACACACAGTCTACAATATAGGCTAACAGAAGGACCACGTATTACTATAATGCTTGCTATTAATAGAAGTAAATGTTTGAACTCTGAGAGGTACAGAAATTAGGTATTTCTTTTATTCATGTATTCTTTTGATAGGCAAAAAGAAAGCCCATGACACTTTTAAGAATATAGTGTTAGGGGCTAGAGTGGTGGCTTAGTGGTTAAGAACACTTGTTGCTTTGGAGAGCACAAGCACCCAGCTATGGTTCCAAGTTCACATTGTTTTGTGGCTCATGGCTATCAGTAACTCCAGTTACAGGGGATCCAACACCTTTTTCTGACCTTCTTGGACACCAGCCCTGCAGATGGTGCACTATATACATTCAGGCAAAATGTTCATATACATAAAATAAAATAAATCTAAAATAAAACACTTTAATTTTCATAGAGAGGCATCTGGACTAAACAAACAAAACAAAAACAAACAAACAAACAAACAAACTTTAGGTTTTCCACTTTAAATCTAGCCCTTGACAAATTACTTAACCTTTCTATGTCACAGACATGCAGAGACTAAGAAAACAAAATTTAGTGTGGGATCCAGGAATAGATAAGGAACAACACAGAGGAGGAAACCAAGCAAGACACTTACAGAAGTTCTTGTTGCATCCACGTAAAGGTTCTGGAAAGCTGGGGATGTTGTGCATTGTGAAGTACTCTGTGTTATTTTAGGATCTCTGCTCAAAATCTAACTTTGTTCAAAAATAAAATGTTAAAGATAAGTTTAAAGCCAAGTTTTTGTGTGTCAGAAAGAAATTTATCTGACACTGTCATTTTACTCTTGTAGTGATGTCTATCTCTGAAATTAAGTGACCAGTAGGTTCATAATAAATGGTCTTGGTAAATCTGAAATTTCTAAGTTTTGAGGCTCTGAGCAAATGTAACGGTAATCCAACCTTGTGAAAGAAGGATAGGCAGAAAAAACTTTCAGAATTAAAAAAGTGATAGATAGTACCTGTCTGCTCATAATTACCCATGTGGGAGAGGGCACAGTACATCTCTAGGTTATTACTTGGCAAAGATTAGCTTTGAAGTTTGTTATTATCACACAGCCAACAGCAAGAGGGAAAAGCTCTGTGGCAGACACTTTGAAAACATACCTCCATGCTCTTAGCCAAAACTTCTTGAGTTGGTTTGTAGCATCTTTTCTCCTTTGTCCTTCTGTGACACCTGCCTCATGCTGCCTTCATACCTGATCTCTAGAGGGTCCCATGGCTTCTTTTGGTGCCACTGCCTGTTGTGTGACTTTCAGCCAGTTGGTTAAAAAAGGGAGATTCAGAAGGAAGTAATTGGTTTATCTACTGTTTGGACAGAGAGACAGATATATTCTCTGCTGCCTATGTGAGGCACCTCCAGAATCTGTGACTTTTATGTGAGATTCCCCTGAAAGCATAAGAAAGACTCCTGGGTGGTTTGAATTTATCAGCACAGAATGAACTGACATGAAAGGATGAGCATGGCAAGGAGAGGTGCAGTCTAAATACAAAGACAGGTGGGAACTTAACTGCTTCTCTAGACCTCAGAGGTTGACCCTCCCCTTCACACACAGGGAAATCAAGGAAACATTGCTCACCTAGGCTATGTGCACTCTAACCCTCAGAATTGCCCTGAAGCTGGCTATTTTGGTCATTTATCTGAGCTTTAGTCTCCTAATCTAGAATATAAGCATAGCAAGTAGATTTGTGTGGTACGCTTGGGGCAAATAAATACACATCTACAGGGAAACCAAACTAAACTGGGCTTGTTGTCGCAGTCAATACAGCTGTTGTTCTTCATAGCGATGCTCTCCCTATGGTCATCAGAGCATCACCCTGAAGAACAACAGGTCAGAATCCTATTTTGCTACTTAATAGTTCAGTGATTTTCAGAAAACTCAGTCTCAGTGGTCTTAACTTTGAAGGAATGCAAGTATCCCACTTTAGAGTTATCAGTGAGGACTATTGAGAAAACCAGACAAATCGTACTAGTTCTCTGCCAGGTGAGAATTCCTTTTAGCAGCGTTAAAACAGTGACGAGCAGGACTTAGGGATTGTTTGAGTGTGCACACCTCAAAAGACACAGCTTTTTGGCCATTGATTCTGCGTGTAGTTGGTGAATAACTGGTCTTAGACATGCTGTAGAAAGGTTGAAGAGGTGGCATCATGGAAGTCCTCCATTTTACATATGTTGATCATATTATTAGGCAACAAGCCATACCCAAGCTTCACATGGTTAAGTTCTAAATTATGTATCTCCTATCTTCCTAGATTTGTTGGTATCCAAGTTAATGGGGCTATCAAGGCAGTAAAAGTTACTGGGGTAACAGTGATAAGGTTTCCCTAGATATATTGGTTTATAGAACCTAATCACTCTTAACTAGAAAATTGCTGACAACTTTTGAGTGTACTAAGTGAAAAGCAGAATTCTCTACAATATATACATTTCTTGCCCAGTATTGGAAAATATTAGCCTTTTGGGTCCCATTTAGATGACCTTCTATTTTTGTGACTGAATTTCAAGGGAAATGTCACGATGCTCCTTTGTTTGTATGTTGCTTATGCTGCTTTACACTATTCCAGAGCTGGGCAGTTGCAACCAGAAAGCAAACAAGGCCCAGAGAAAGAGAGTGATGCGCTCTGACCAGCATAGTCTACAGCCTGATGTGATAATAGGTGTGAATAATTCCTACTCATACTGATTGCAATAAAAGCACAAAGGGTCAGACACACCAGACCTAGGGAATTTAGTACATATATTTTAAAAAATCATCCTCAATCCTTCTGAAAGATTGAATGCTGGTAGGGAGCTTTTTTCAAAGCTCAGTACCACAGGAAGAAAATATAAAGCACCTCAAGTATACTGATCATTTTAAACATAGAAATATTGTGAAGATAAAATAAATCTCTGTGACCTGTTCTATGTTCTGCAAAACTGGTACTATTAAAAAAGCATAGGAAAGCAGATAAACAGACCATGTGCCATGTGCCATGATCCTTAATACCAGTAAAGTTGTTATTTCCTAATCCTCTATTACCAAACAGCAAATGACAGTGGTGAGTTCAAAGCGTAATGGAAGCCACCATGTCTTGTGAAACATGACTGCTACTCATCAGCGCTTTCTTCAGATGTCCAGAGAACTTTTAAAATATTAATGATTGCAAGCATCAGTTTATCTACTTATCAGGTAGCTAAGACAATAGAATCGCCTTAAAGAATTCTAACATTTATCCAAATCATTAGTTTGATTGTGAAAAGTTCTGACTTAAGAATGCATTTGAGAATGAAGAAAATGTTTTGCTTCAGAGATGTGCAGATCACTTTTTTTTTTTTTTTTTTAGCCTGGTCAGGACAGATCCCTGTCACTTGTATGAACCACAGAAAACCTTGAGGAGTATGAGTGTGTGTATAGGTGTGTGTGTGTGTGTGTGTGTGTGTGTGTGTGTGTGTGCCCAAGTGCCTGTATGTAAGCTTCAAATATAGTGCTTTTATTCATATGCCATAGGAACCATTCTCAAAGCTTAATTATAATCTCCTTTATTGTTTTTAAGATATCTTATTCTTTTTTATTTAAGATAAAAGCCAATTCTCTAAGACAGCATACACGATACTTCATGGTTTATTTGCTCATCCCATTGGCTCTAAATCCCTTATATCACATCAACAAGAATTAGACTTTGTAAATCTAGGCTCCATATCTGACTTTTTTCTAAAGAAAGATAACTCTTTTCTTTTGCACTCTTAAAAGTATAATTTTTATAAGTTTATTATTTAAGAAAATCAAAACATGTATAAGGCATTCTGGTTACTCACACCTACCCCTACCCCATCCAGTCTTCCTCTCAGCTTCCAACCTTCCTTCTTCCCTGCCGTTCTTGTGCCGTTCTGTTTGTTTATTATGTTCTTGCTATCATTTGCATTTTTGTGATCCACTGAGTTTAACTGTGCCATCTGTATGACCATGAATTTGAATCTGTCCATTGGAAGCAGATGTCTCAGCAGTGAGTTCACAAGTTAAGATAATGACTGTTCCTCCTCCAGAATCCAACAGTAGGGGCTGGAGAGGTGGCTCAGCAGTTAAGAGCACTGGCTGCTCTTCCAGAGGTCCTGAGTTCAATTCCCGGAAACCACATGGTGGTTCACAACCATCTGTAATGGGATCGTATGCCTTCTGGTGTGTCTGAAGACAGCTATGGTGTACTCATATATATTAAATAAATAATATTTTTTAAAAAGAATGCATCACTAAACAATAATGTTGTGGGGAGGTGTAGGCCTCCATGAGCCCCTCCAAGATCTGTGATAGATTGTTGTACAGACCCAGTGCAGGCAATCATAGCTGCTATGAGATCATGATTGCAATGGCATTTTCATACCCAGAACAAAGAATTTAACAGTCCTTTATTCTGTCTATCTTCCAACCCTAAATTCATTCATTCATTCATTTATTTATTTTTTGAGAAGAAGAAAACTTTACTGTGGTGTTAGAATATAAATGTTGGAATAGTTAGTACATTCCCTGGAGTTCCTTTTAGATATGCCCTGAATTCTTTATGTCTCATTGTCTTCAATATTCTGAGACTTTGAGGGAAGGTACAAATGTCCTGTTTAGAGCTGAGCAGGCAACCACTTTTTATTCTTGGCATTTAGAGCAGCAAGGAGTCTCTGCATTCATCCCATCTATAACAAAGACAGGCTTTGACTCTAAGTGAAAAGCTTTAGGAGGGAGCTTGGGGACATATCAACACTAAGTAGAACCCCAGTTCCTATCATGGATGAACACTGGAATTATGTAGACTGTTCTTAAAAGGTTTTGTTTCTCTGAGTTTTTTCAGAGGAGGAGTTACTGCTGTATGGAGGAACTGTATTTTTCCCAGAGGAAAATATGATACTCAGAATGTTAAGTTCTGTTATTTAAGAACTTAAGAGACAGACATAATGATAAAACATGACCTATTCAACTCCAAAGACCATATTCCTTTTACTACATTGTTCCTATCTCAAATAAGAAAGGGGCTGTGTGAATCATAAAGACATTCAGTGTGTGTGTGTGTGTGTGTGTGTGTGTGTGTGCATTCCAAGACTCTTTTTTTTTTTTTCTTTTGGTTTTTCGAGACAGGGTTTCTCTGTATAGCCCTGGCTGTCCTGGAACTCACTCTGTAGACCAGGCTGGCCTCGAACTCAGAAATCCGCCTGCCTCTGCCTCCCAAGTGCTGGGATTAAAGGCGTGTGCCACCACCACCCAGCAACATCCCAAGACTCTTAATGGCACACTCAAGAGAATCATGGAAATGCAGATGTTGGACTTTTAACTTGAAGGGGGCTCCTCACAGCCCTAGTACCACAAGACACTCCTACTGATGGGATTCTACAAGACTTAAAAACAGAGGTTGTCCACTGAATATTAATACAGTGTAAGCAATGTAAAATGGGAGACCACAGATCACTGTATCCAACAGGAGTGAACAAAGCCCTGAGATGAGATCAGAGAGTCCTTGTCACAGAAACCTGAGCTCTTGTGCAATTTCTTGTATTTTGGGCCATATCCAATGCTGGCAAGAAGCAGCAAGTGAGAGAAAGGGCAAGCCACTGTGTGGCTTTAAGCTTGTGTATCAGAAGAAGCACAAGTAAAGATACTTCCAACCAAAAGCCAAATGGCAATGATAGACATACTTTAGAGAGTACCTAAATAAACAGGAAGTTTCTATCTTTAAATATCAATGAGTTAAAATTTTCAATCTGGCAACAACAGCTATGCCTCTTACTCGCTCTGTTCCGTTTCTCTAGAGAAAGCTCCTAGTTTATACACATGCAACTCAAAACCAGGTTCCTGACATTCTTGGAATTAACCTCTTTCCTGTCATATCTACAGTGTGATGTTTATTAATAAATAGGACTTGAGTAAATTGGCATTAGTAAAAAAAAAAAATATGGATTCCAAGTGTCTTTAGTCAGTTACAAATATCCAGCTACTATCCATTCTGCTTTAGGAAGGCAAACAACGGCAGCATGTGGCCTTTGTAATATGGACGTTTGCATTGTGATATACAAGCAGAGACACTTTGAACAGTGCAAACCCAACCTGGCTATTAACTGTAATACTAGAAGCCATTGCTATATCTTTTAAATAAAGAGATTTCTTCCCATTCATATTACTAAGATTTTTCCATTTATAATGTCTTGGAAACAAAGACTTGACAGGTTTGACAGAGACTCAGAAATGTTTCATTCTGACTCTAAATTTCTGTGTCTTCTGACTTGCTGACAGCTTTTTGATGATGTGTGAAGTATCAAATCTGAAATGCATGGTGATTTTCACAAATGCAGTGATGCACTCAATTTGGCCCACTTTCAGAGAAATATATGCCTGAGAGCTGCACGATAACTTGATTTGTGTGTGTAATTTAATAATGCTGTGTTTCAGAGACTTCTCTCTGAAAATATAAAGTCTTGTTGCTGTGACATGACTGTTCTCTCAATGAAGCTAGAACCACAGTTCATTTTAAAAAATGGTATCACTGTATGAAAAAAATAACTTTATGATGACTATAGAGAACAATGTATCTATACTCATTTCATCAGAAAGTTCCCATAATACATTAATTGTCATGTGCTTCCTGGAGATATATATATATATATATATATATATATATATATATATATATATTCAAAAGCCTGAAATTTTGTAGGCATAGTAATCAACAAATTTTGGGCTCTTAATTTAATTTTATAGGAAGGATTAAATTCCTCCCATGTCCCTAGTTATGCCTGCTGAGAATGCCAAAATCAAAAGGCCAAAATGTGGTAATAAGGAATTTCCTTTCTCGCAGCACAAATGGAAGATAAAGAACATTTATCACAACACATATGAATAAATCATTCTCTCAACTGTCTCAGGTAGTTGGACCCCAAACCATCCGACATTCTGTTTCAATAGATAAACTTAACATTTTTGGCCCAACGGACTCTACAGAAAGGAAGGCAAAACACATAAATTTGATCATTAGAGACACTCATAATCAAAAAAGAAAAGGAAAGTGTGGAATCACTTTCTGAAAAGCACTTTTCACTTTTCTGAAAAGCATTCAGAAAAAGATGGTGTCAGGAGTAAGGAATGGACATCTCCTGAGCCCCATTACCCTACTGGGGGATTCTGTGGAGAAGACAGGGTCTGTCTCTCAATGTTTCCCATTTTCTCACTCCTGGCTTTCTCTCCACCCATGTCCACTCTCTTTCCTGGCAAGTCTTTATTGAAACTGCTTGGCAGGAAGCCTGGCTCTGTCAGCACAATTTATTCTTCATCTGTGCTCTGAGTCCCCTAAGGACCTAAGCCTATGAAACTCATCTTTTCCCCCTGTAGCTCTCCTCCTCCTTTCCATGGTAACGCCCCCCCCTTATACATTCTAGCTTCCCAAATGACCAAGAATGATAAAGAGGATATAGACTATACATGAGGGAAGAAAAAGAAGAGGATGGGGCCTGGGCACATTGCATCTGCTAATTCCTGCCTCTGGGCATCCCTGCCCCCAGTGTCACACAGTCCCTTAGTATCTTTATGAGTGTCACTGAACATAAGTGATCCCTCTATAAGAATACAGTAGATAGTAATAAAGGGGACTTCTTGTGTAAAGACTTATTTATACTTTATTTAAGTACTTACTTTTTATTTCAGCTTAACATAAAAACAGTAGGGTGTGTAAGTTGCACAAAAATGAACCATTTTAAAAATCTTAGAAAGTGTACACCTATATAATCATCCAGATTATGATAAAAACATGTGTTTCATCCCAATAGGCTTCTTTCTGCCATCCCCCCACCAATAGCTCCCATTCCTATTCCTACCTTACAGAAAAAAATCCAACTTCTATCATCACCAGTGATTTCTTTTCCTTCTTCTTGAACATCATATACAGTATACTCCATCTGTGCCTGGTTTCTTTCATTCATCCTAATAGGTGAGACAGTTCATATTTCTACTGCATATAGCAGCAGTTCTTTCATTTTACTCACCATGTACAATTTCTTTAAATAAGTATAAAACAGTTTATTTTTCACTCTAATAGTAAAGGAAACTTGGGCAGTTCCCAGTTTGGGTTATTATAAATCTGCAGCCATGAACTTTTTAGAGCCATATGCTAGGAATTTGTTTACAGTTACAGATACTAAATGGCTATCTTTTCAGATGTTTGAACACACTTTGAAGTTTGAGTTAAATCTCATTACAAACCAGAATCATGAACTTTATTGTGGAAATACCAAAGGAAAATATTTAAATAACTATATGCACAAATTGATGGACTGGAAGCTAGACAGAGATATTATACATATGTCTTCTAGAAAGGAGGCCCTGTTTCTTTCTGTCAGTGGTACAGATCTATAGGTTTAGGCCTATGTTGAAAACTTCAGCACTGGGAGTCATGCCCTTCAAATTTGCAATCTAATATGTAATATACCAACCCTGTAAACAAGTTTCTGCCACTTGCCAGTTCACCAAGACATTTAATTAGTTGTTTCTGCTCTCACTTGTATATTCCCTCTAGGTACATAGGTAATAAAATAATGAACTAAATATTCTTTAATATTCATTTGTCAATGTGTGCCATTTAATCTTCAATTAAGTGAATGTCTATGCATGAGGATGGATAATATAGACTCATTGAAAATATCCCCCAATCAGCTGTGATTTGGCATTATGTTCATGGTATAAAAATTTATCCTAACCCTTATTCTACTCTCGCATTTTGAGGTCTTTACAAATGAAAGTAGGAGTAAGAGAGGGTAGGGAAAAGAAAGAAAGCAAGGTAGAAGGAAAACAAGAAATGGTGCATTTTCCTGTGCAATTTGACAATTCTATTTCATGTTACCTTCACCCCTCCAAACACCTGCAAAGCTGCATGAATGGCCTGATTTACAATAAGGGAGAAAGGATGAAATTTGTCATTATTATTGGTCTTCGGCATGGCTTTGAGCATATTGTCGCCCAAACCTCCTCACTATGAATTAAAAAATTCTCTACATAGACATTGGTCATCTCAAATGATAGTGACAGTAAACCAATAAATGAAGACAAAACCTAACCCAGAGAAATGTAGACAAATGTACACCAGCTGGAGGCTTCAGCTGGCTCACACTACTGAGGTGTGAGCGACTGTTTAATAAGTACAGATGTGCAGGAAGTGACAGAAATAAGCTTTTCTCAGCTTTTCTCCTCAGACTGATGAATGTCTGACTTTAAAACTTAAGGAAGAAAATTGTAGGCACATTTTTTTTTGTAAGCTGCTTATAATAAGGGTTCAATTTCTCTTCTAGCCCACCACCCAGCAGAGGTAGTGGAAGAGAAGAGTTATTGCGATATGGGGAAGTGAACCTGTTTAGCAATAGTTTTGGGGGGATGAGGTCCATTTTCTTGGGCATCAGTTCAGTCCCATAGCAAACACCAAATACAGTTCAGCAGCTACAGACCAGTCTTCTAGGCAGGCAGACAACAGGCATGAACCAGTGGCTACATCCCAATCCTTTCAGCAAGCAGACACCAGGCAGCTATAGTTCAATCTTAAAGAAACCCCCCAGGCTTGACAAGCTACCACAGAAACCTGAGGAGCAGTTCTTGAGTGAGTTTCTCTCAATGGCAGAGTTATCACAAGGTGAACCAGTACATGCATGTCTTTAGTGAAGAATAGCGAGGCAGAGCAGAGCAAACGAAAGTTCTGTCTCCCACTGTCTGTGGGGTCATATTTATACTTCTTCATCAAGAGTCCTTTTGCATGTCTGCTATATCCAAACATCCTTTCACCTGTGTTTGCTTCAAGAAAACAGACTTTCATGTGTTTGCTTTAACATGACATCCTTTCCACCTGTGTGCCCCAGCAAAACATCATTTGACATAGCTAACTTTCCAAATGTACTAGAAGTTTCCACTTCAGAAAATACTTGTTTCAATTCCTGGCTTCCTGGTTTCTGTTCATAGGGCTTGGTTCTACTGAATCTGGGCCTGTGGTAAGGCAGAACATTATGGTGGTGGGAGGATGCAGCAGAGGCTGTTCATCCCATGAGAGACAGGACAGAGCACAAAAAAGGGACAGGGGACAAGAAATATCCTTCAAAAGCAACCTACTGTCTCCAATAGCCTCCCTTCCTACAATTTCCAAAGCTCCTCAAATAGCACCATCAGCTGGGTACCAAGCATTCAACACATGACCCCATGGGAGACACTTCACATTTAAATCATAACAGTTGTATTCAGGTAAAGCATGACATTTTTGGGGGCAATGATTCTTTTCATTATGGCCCCAAAGAGCACAGGTTTTAAAACAAAAATAAACAAATAGCCTTGTGTTAAATGGTAAAGCCCAGCAAAGGAAGATATGTGAGGAAAGAATCCACAGAATTAGAGAAAATATATGTAAAGTATTCATCTGATAAGAGATTAATATTCACAGTGTACATGGAATTTTAAAAAGTCAATAACAATTACTCATGTTCTTTAAAATGGGGCAAGTATATGAAAGAAGACTTATACAAAGAAGACATACAAACGGTCAGTGGATACATGAAAATGCTCATAGTTGATACTCCATGAGGAAATCTAAATGAAATAATAAGTATGAATAAGCCATAATAAAACATTAGACCTGTTAGTAGTTTTTATCAAAATTATGAGACAAGTGTTGAAGATATTCTTTAAAAAAGAGACCAGTTGAGCATTGTTTATGGCATGTAAATTGGTACAATTAATATACAAAACAGTACAAAGGAACATTAAAAAACTTTTTTAGAAAGAATAGAATTAATGTATCATCTGATTTTTATCATTTTGGGGTATATATAGGAAGAAAATTAGGTCAATATGCTAAGGTAATATTTGTATCCCTATATTTACAACAGCCAAAATATATAAACAAACCAAGTGCCCATCAACAGATGAATGGATAAAATATAGTAGGTATACACAATGAAAAGTTATTCAGTCTTTAAAAGGAAGAAACCTTGTAATATGAAATGACATGGATCATCCTGGAATAAATTGTGCCACGTGAAATAAACTAGACTTAGAAAGAGAGTACTGCATAATCTAATCTCACTTCTATGTAAAACCCTAGAAAATTGAAATCAAAGAAGTAGAGAGTAAAATGTTACACATTTAATGAAGACATGGGGAGGGAGCCAACGGGGAGTAATTGATCAAAGGGTAAAAACATTCCAGATAGAAAGGAAAACTGAATTTTGATATTTTTGCATACCAGCATGACTATATCCAATAAATATGTATATTTCAAAATATGATACTATCCCTGACACTACTAATCATATTCTGTTATGCTTGCAGACAGGATCCTAGCATAACTGTCCTCTGAGAGGCTCCACCCAGCAGCTGAATGAAACAGATACAGAGACCCATGTCCAAACATTAGATGGAGTCCAGGAATGGAATTGTTGGGAAAAGGATTAAGGGAACAAAAGGGGATAGGAATTTCACAGGAAGACCAACAGAGTCAACTAACATGGACCCTTGGGGCTCTCAGAGACTGAACCACCAACCAAAGAGCATACATGGTCTGGACCTACCCCCTTCCCATATATGTAGCAGTCATATAGCTTAGTCTTTATGAAGGTCCTCCAACAACTAAAAGTGCAAGCTGTCATTAATTTGTTGCCTGCCCATGGATCCCATTCCACTAATTGGGCCACCTTGTCTGTTCTCGGTGAAAAAGGATGTGCCTTGTCCTGCAGTGACTGATATGCTGGGGAAGCAGGGTATGTGCGCACATGTGTGTGTGTGTGTGTGTGTGTGTGTGTGTGTGTGTGTGTGTGTGCGTGCGTGTGTGCGTGCATGTGTATGGGGGGGGTGATACCAGGGTTGGTTCCCCCATCAGAGAAGAAGGGGAGGGGAAAATGGGGAGAAGCTGTGAAAGGAGGGACTGGGAAGAGAGGGGCTGATATTGGGATGTTAAATAAATAAATGAATGAATGAATAAATAAATAAATGTAAACAATAAAAAAATTTAAATATATGAACTTTTATACAAATATGAAAAACAATTTTAATGCTATCGCCAGTCACACTGCTCAGGACTCTGGTTATTTAAGGGTCAGGAAGTGTGGATTTGAAGAGTGCTGAGGCACCAGTTGAGTCACTGAGTAAGTATCTTTCCCTTAGATCTTTCTAGGTTTTTAAAAAGTCTAATTCTGACAAAGACTTTCTTATTAAAACATCTAAAATACTGTATATAAATGAAAAACATTTGTGTATATTCAGTATGAAATTAGGCTACCAAAATTTAAGCTGTGTTATCTGGTTTCTACAAAAAATATGATACTAAATTTCAAATAACTCACAAAAGTATTTGTGAGCAAGGAAATGGATATGACAACTATCTTGATTTATTCATCCAATGTTGTATATGCATAATTGGTCAAAACATTACACTGTACCTATAAGTGTATAGAATTGTGGTTTGCCAATCAAAACTAATATGGATAATCAAAGGGTTTAAGTTCCAAAGACTGAAATAATAAGATAGTAATGAATTATAAGCCAAATCATATCAGATTTCCAAAAACTTATATTTAATTAGGATGTTCAAAAAGGGACTCCTCAATTCCAGTGTTCAGATGGAACAAAAAGACCTGTGAGAATATGAAGAGGGTCCTTTTGGAAGGCAAAGTGCAAGTTAACCGTCTGATTTATTATGCTCCATTGAGCAATGACCAGATTACAGAAGCTATTTCTTGATTAAAGAACTTGGCGCACAGACAAGTGTGTTGAAACAGTCATAACTCATTTTCAATCAGAAGTAATGAGATTGCCTAAAACTTGTGTCAATTTCCAAAGCCAAACAATAAGAAATATTATAAACCACTTGAATAAAGCTGGGATTGCAAAAAAAAAATGTGAAATCATAGATTCTGAAGAGTCTTTGGACAGCATCAAATGATGAGGAATCTCTTGATCAGAAGATGAAATATCTTCCTAAGAGAAAAGGAAGGAGAAAATTAGTCAGAATTGAATGGTTATATACTAACATATTAGGTTCCTAGTAAATTGAAAATTAATGACCTTTCACAGTTCTTGAAGAAAAGCTTCTTCTCCGAAAAAGGAATCATTTAAGTAAAGAAACTGCGTGTATATGTATGTATGTATGTATGTATGTATGTATTTATATGTACATATGTGTGTATATATAATGTGGTATATTCATTATACAAAACAGTATGGAGGGACATAAATTTTAAAGAAAAGAATTAATTTTCTGTTCTTTTATATACAAAAGAACATATATAATTCCAAATTCCAAAGAACATACATAATTCCAAAATTGACACAGGTTATCAGGATACTTCCAAAAAGCCTACTGTGTTATCTGTCTCCAGGTCTCTAAGTTTTTAATCAATGCATGAATGTAAGTTTAATTCTGACCTTTATGCATATTCCATTTTGTCATTCAAATAGCTATATTGTGATCTTCTGTACAGAATGTACTATTAGCCATCTATGTCACAGTATATACTTATTTCTACTTATATTTATAATGAAATATATAGTTCTCTTTATTTATACAACCCTCCAAATACATTGTTGTCACAGTTATTTTATTTTATATAAATATGTATCACTTTGTCATTGAACAAACAAAATCACCTTATATTGTCTAGGTCTGTTACTATAATTTCCCTGGTCTTCATAGGGGGAGAAAACATTTTAATTGTTTATCAGTGAAGAATTTAATGGGCCCATTCTTTATTTCCCCTTTCAAGCCATTCAGGGGCGACTTAAAGTTTCCTCACTCTTTGTGCCATCATGTGTTAAAAATTAATGCAATTTTAACAATTCTAGATTCTATTTTTATGAAGAAATGCAGGTTTGGCAAGATGGCTCAGCAAGTAAAGGTGTTTGCCACCAAGCATAGTGACCTACATGCTCAAAGGACAGAACCAAATATTGAAAGTAGTCTTCTGACTTCTATGCATGAGTTCTCCTTCTCCACAACATACACAATAAGTGTTCAAAAATGTAAATGTCGCCGAGCACTGGTGGCACACGCCTTTAATCCCATCACTTGGGAGGTTGAGTTGGAGGCCAGCCTGGTCTACAGAGTGAGTTCCAGGACAGCCAGGGCTACACAGAGAAACCCTGTCTCAAAAAACAAAAAAAAATGTAAATGTCAAATGAAAACTATATACATTTATAAAGAGTTATGGGCTGAACACATTTTATCTTTTAAATAAAATCATTTTATTCTAATTTTCTCACAAATAAAAGCATTACCCAGTAAGCTTGAGGAAGCCACTAATACATTTTATTTCAGATTATTTGTATCAATGACTGATATCACCCATCACTATATAATCTGAAAACTCTAATTATATATATGAAAAAGTGGAAAATACTTCCTGATTCAGTTTAATTGTACACTAAATACTTAAATTACTATGTGTTACTTTTCATATAAAATAAGGCTTATATTGTAGGAAATAACATACTTTTACTGGAAATAATGGGAAAAGAGCAAACTATAAAGAGATACTCAAGCGTTCATGGGAGAATATGTCATATAAACTACTTTTAAATATATAATAGCATTTTCTACTTGATGGTTAGAATCATAAACTATTAGTTTGGGGGCAAATTAGACTTTAATATTGGCATATATTAACTTTCTCAAGTAGCTTAATTAGTCTATAACTCATATATTATAACACTTCTTTAAAATGCATAATTTCAAGGGCTGAAGAGATGATTCAGCAGTTAACAGTGCTAATTGCTATTGCAGAGGGCCTAGATTCAGTTCCCAGCACCCCTGTGGTAGCTCACAACTACCTGTTCCAAGGGATATGATACTCTCATCTAGCCTCCACAGGCACCAGACATACACATGCTGCACATACATGCATGCAAACATTCTTATACATAAATTAAAATGAATAAAGATCGTGGCTGGACATATGGCTCACCAGTTAAGAGTACTTGTTTTTTCAGAGAACCTAGGTTTGATTCCCAGCACCCACATGGCAGCTCACAACTGTACATAAACTCCAGTTCTAGAAAATTCCATGCTCTTTTCTGACCTCTACAGGCACAGGTATGCACAAGGTGCACAGACATCCATGAATGCAAAACACATATACACATAAAAAAGAAACCTCTCATCTCTTTAAAAAAAATCCTTACATTTTTTGCATAGATATTAATGTGTTCACAGAGCTGTGCAACTACATACCAATAAATTTTAAAATGTTTTTATCATTCCTTTTCTAGAGCTCTATGCCCTTCAGTGATCGTTTCCCAACTGTTACTTGCCCTTCAGCATCACGCTATCACTAACTCACTTCTTAACACTATACATTTACTGTTCTGGATATTCCATATGACAGAACCTTTTCTGCGGTCACTGGCATCATGTTTCTTCTTCATGACAAATGTTTCCAGAGGTCATCCATGTGATAGCCTGTACTAGTGTCTCCTTACATTTTAGTTGGATTCTCTGTTGTATTCATGTCACCTTTTACTTATTAACTCATTGGTGGACAGACACTTGGAATTCTCCAGTTATGAACTGTCATGCACACATGTCCACATCGGCATGTATTTTCATTCTTCTTATTGTATACATAAGAATGGCAATCTGTGGTAGTTTATGGTCATCTATATTGACCTATTTTGTTTTGTGATGAGGTTTCATTGTTTTAAATCCTACCAGTAGTATTTAATTTTTCCCATACTCTCAGTAAGACTTGTTATTATCTGAAATGTTTTCATTACACTCATTGTACATGGTATAAAGGCTTCCCAAGTAGCAGATTTTGAAAGATAGGGCTATGGGTCAGTGGTAGAAAATATGAGAAGCACTAATGAAGACTTGGGTTGAAATCCTAGAACCAAAATAGTTGTGGGTTTGTTCTCAATTTTGCTGGTAATGTGAAAGCTTCTCTTCTTAAACTCACTGGCCACTTACATATTTTCCTTAAAATGTGTCTACTCAGATTGTTGCTCAATTTTTAAATTGAATTGTTTTTGTGGTACTGATATATATATATATATATATATATATATATATATACACTTTTTATATAAATTTGGTATATCCTTCTAATTTTTTATTCTTCTATCAAACATTACACCCTGACTTCAGTGTCTCCTCCCTTCCCTCCCTCTTTGTTTCACTTCAAGAAAAAGCAGGCCTACCAAGGATATTAATTGAACATGACATAACAATTTAAAATAAGACTGGGCACAGACTATATCAAGGCTGGATGAGCCAACCAAGTATGAGGAAAAGGGTCCCAAGAGCAGGCAAAAGAGTTAGGATACCCTTCCTCCCACTGTTAGGAGTCCCACAGGAACACAAGGCTATACAACCATAACATATGCAGAGGACCAAGGTGAGACCCGTACAGGGTCTGTGATTGTCACTTCAATCTCTGTGATTTCCTCATGACCCTTGCTTACACGATTCTGTTGGTCGTGTTCTTGTGGTGTCTTCAATGCCTCTGGCTTCTACAATCTTTCCTTGTCCTCTTCTGTAAGATTTCCCTAATTCCACCTAGTGTTTGGCTGTGGTTCAGGCTCTGTATTCACAATTACTAGAAGTCTTCACTAGGGTCACTCTTGTAGATTCCAGGGAATGGTAAATATTCGTTATACATCCTAGATAAATTAAGTCCCTTATCAGACTTTATCTTTAAACTTCCTTATTGGTGTCTTTGCAATTTTGAAACACTCAGTCTGGACAAATGAGTCCATGGGCCTTGTACACTTCCATGAACCTGTCACTGTCCACCCTGACAGACAGGCAAATGCTACTATGATCCTCTGCCAGAAAAGCTTCACTTTGTAGTGAATTATGGTGCATGTGAATGCTCATGTCCGCTGTACATGACATGATGGGTAAGTTTCTTCTACCCAAAGACATTAATACCACTGTTTCTAGGTCTCAAGGAATATAACAGAAGGAGTTGAAGGAATGTAAGAGCTTGAGGTTAGGGAGAACTGTGAAATCTTCACAGTATGGCACAGAAATTACAACTATGATCACATAGCAGCTGTAGTTGCCTGCACTAGGCCTGCACAAGAGTGAGCCTCTCAGCAGTCAATAGGGGTTGGAGAGGAGATCATGAGACCCTACTCCTCTCTGCTGAACTACTGGCTACTGGAGGATTGTGGAGGAAGGACAATCATTGTTTCGGTTGTGTACTTACTGATGATTCCACCAAATGGCAAAGGATAGTTCTAAACTTATGCTGACAGGTAATCCTGGTGAAAATCAGGCCACAAAACAAGAGGAATAGAGTTGAATGTGAAAAAGGGTTTTGTAGTGGGAGAATGAAAAGAATGAGAGAGGAAAAGGGAAAGCAGGGCCTTATAGTAATCAGAATGTACTATATACCTATATGAAATTGTCAAAGAACAAATTCAATCAATTAACGAAAAATAAATGAGAAACGCCCATTTTGGTAGAATCTAATTTAACCTAGAGTTTCATCTGGATATTACACAGAACATTTATGAACTCACTGCAGCTATGGTTGCCTGCATAATGTGGGACAAAGCAACATTTCACCATATAAAAGAGGGACTTGTGACCACCCAACACTGAAAGATTGTTAATAGTTAATAGTGGATTGGATTGGAAGTGTCACTTTCTTCAGCAGTGTAGCTATTGATGTGTTGCCTATGTTCCAGTAAATAGCACAAGTCCTTCCCATGTTTATGTGAGCAGCCCTGATTGAACTTAGTTCATGACATACACAGAGGAAGAGTAGGAGAATTATTGCCACATGAAAAACAACAAATAATACTATATGTACGTGAGTTGACTGATTTTGGATGCCCTAGACTACTCTCTGCTTCAAACTGTGAGCCCTGCCTGGCTTACCTTGCTAAGGGGATGGTTGCTCAGAGCAGTATGTCGACTCTTTCAGTGCAGGCTGACGAGGCAAGAAGTACCCAGCAGAAGCTTCTCTTATGATGACAGAAGAGACATAAGACAGTGCATACCAAATCGGCACTGTGCTTTAAAATACAACCTACTAGGTATGTTTCACATCTGCTAATATCTCATTAGCTACATATATTAGTTGCGGGGGGGCGGGGGGTACTGATGGCTCACACATGGGCAAGAATCTCTGTTATGTTGGCCAGTGTTGTTCCCGCATGTCTGGAACTATAGCTCAGCATGGCAGAAGCACTCGTGAAGTTCAACTGGTCCCCTTCCACGTGGCACCAGGTGGGCACTGGGCTATGAGAAACCTCTGGCGAGCCCCCAGGCAGGGAGTGAACTCAGTCTTGGGTTCCGAGAGGTGGGCAGGGCTCTCGAGTGGACCCGAAGACTGGTGTCTCCATTCAGGACCCCCAGACACCACTGGGGAAGCGCAGCAGAATGGAGACTCTGGGCCCCGAGACAAGGGGGGGAAAGAGAGCTGTGGCGGCGCACCCTGAGGGAAGTGCTTGCTTGTTAAGCTTGGCTGGAACTGTGCTTCCCTGTGGCTGGAACACAGAGAAGTCCTCCACGACTGCAGGCCCCAATGACATGAGGAAGTTCAGTGTTCCAAGAGCTTTATTGACATGGTAGATGATAGATGGTCTGGATGTGCACCCCCACTTAAGCCAGGGAGGGCCTGACTTAAATAGGGAGTGAGAGGGGGAGGGTCACTTAATTAGCTACACCCTCTGGCCTTTAGGTAACTCATTAATATGGAAATCTCTTGAGGCTGAAGCCTGTAGTCACACCCTCTACCTGTGCTCTTTGGGAGGGGGCATTGCCCTATGTGACTGGAAGGCCCTGGTTAATGGAGTTTGGAGAGGGGAAGGCCTCTTGTATGGAGCCTGGAATCTGGGGGCATGGCCAAACACCTGCTGTTGCTCTATTGGGGTTGGGGTTTAAGACCTGTGCCCATCTAGGAACCAAGCTATCCTTACAAGGTCCCACAATTAGCTATTCTTTTGTCACCATGGTAGGATGGCTGACAAGAGGTTTAGTTTAGCTTATGATTTCTGAGGGTTCAGTCCATCATCTCCAAGGTGGGATAGTAGAGCAGGTATCATGGTATACAGGAAGCACAGAAGAGACAAGTAGATACAGACATGGTATGAACTTCAAAGATAAAACCCCAGTGACCCACTTCTTCTAGCTAGGAACTGCTTTACAATGTTTCTACAGGCCCTCAAACTATTACCATCATCTGAGAACAAAACATGAGCCTGTGGGAAATATTTCCTATTCAGCCTAACAAATACATCCCATTACTGAGCCCAATACCAATGGAACAGAAAGACAGGTTCCTCCAGTGGAAAGGAGCAAAGGAGGAGGATGTGGTAAGACGTGGTTTACCACATTGGTGGATAGCAATCTTGGCTCCACAAAACTGATAACTTCTTTTGCAAAACCAAACCAAACCTTTGATTCTTAAATCAACTTCATTAATGTATGCATTCAGTCGCATTCAGTCATTTATTAGAAAACAACTCACTGAGTATCTCCTAAAGCCTGGTGTAAAGGGGATGTGTAGGAAAGAAATGGCAGGGCTTGTGGGGGGTGGGGGTGGTGTCTGAAAATAAGCTTGTGATTTGAAGGTTGTCTGTGGTCTCTGATTTGCTTTCGCTCAAGAGAAGCTGACACTCATCCTGTACCCTGTTCTTGCAGATGAGGACTCAGTGTCCTGCTAACCCTAAATCGAGAATGTAAGGGAAGACAGGGAAACATGGATAGGATGACAAGAAAACCTGTTCATTATTATATTATCAATTATGTTAGTGTTGACAAAGTATCGCCTAAATTCTCAGGCTAAGCCCTCATCACATTCATTTGCACTGCCAGCACAATCCATGTAGCCCCCTTTTGTTTCACAATGGAGGAAAGGTTCCTGATAGTCACTCTCTTTCCAGGGGAAACTGAAGGAACATATGCACAATCTGGGATGCTTTCCAGATGTTGAGCAGGGAGCAATTCCTGCTGCCAACAGGAGACAGAAGACATCAACTTACAAAAAATGTAGTAGCTTATGCTCCCATATTTTAACCAATGATCTCATGTTCACTGTAACCCAGAGGCTTTGCTTTTGTACTTAGGAATTTATATTCAAATTCTCTAGAGTATCAGAATGCTAGGATACAATATCATGTATGGATGTATATATTAGGGTTCTTCAGAGGAAAAGAACCAAATGAATGAATATGTATCAAAAGGGAATGTATTAAACTGTTTACAGGATATGGTCTGGATAGTCCAGAAATTTCTGTCTCTTATCAAAGAGACCAAGAATCTGGCAATTGTTTATCCTACAAAGCTGAACAGTTCAGTGGTATCAATCTGATGCTGAAGCCCCAGAAGATTTCTGAAGAGCTCCTGGTCTTTATTCCATGTTGGAAGGCCAAAGCAGGGTCCTAATATCAAGAATAGAAAATACTATCAGCACAAATAGGATAGGAAAACTTGCTAGTGAGAATGAAATCAAATTGGGAGTAGTTTCAATTAAAAAAAAAAAAATCGCCATCCCTGAGATCCAGGAAGACAAATATTTCAGTTCAAATCCAAAGGCAAGAAATTAAAATCCCTGCTGTCTCTATGTGAAGGAAATCAAGAAGAAGGAGTTCTCTCTCACATTTTGAATTGGTTAGATAAAGACCATGCACACCAGGGAGTACAAACTACTTTACTTGGTATACTGATTAAAAGACAGATCCTCCAAAAGCATACTCACAGAACTCCCAAGGATAATGTTTAACCAACTGTCTGGGTACCCCGCAGCCCAGTCAAGTTGATATATAAAATTGACCATATTAGACTATTTACACAGAGCTTTTGTTTGACAATAATACAGGCTAATGTCTCCAAATTGCATGCCATTGATGTGCCAAATCTGCCTTATATCAGCATGTGATGGGTAATTGCCAGAACTTCAGGAATGGAGAGTTGGTTGTTAAAAATAAATCCCCAAACTTATAATCAAATTAAATATTTTAGAAGCAAAGTTATTACTAAACTCACTATTTCTTTTGCTGTTGAGATATGTTACATATGTTATATCTGCACAGGAGAAATGTATAACAATATACCACTGCACACAAATCTTTTCAAGTTAGCATTCAATGGTGCTATATAAGTATATTACAACCTTCCATGTGGAAGTATTTATATCATAGGAGTCAACAATGGCTGTGCATTAAAATTCCTCTTTCCATAACTGATATTCCAGTGTTTATAAATATATTATTAATGATGTCTGTTGTCTGCTTCAGAAAAGATGGATTCATGGTTTTACAAATATTAAAACCCTTCTATAACTTGTTTAAATTAACTTGTAACTAAAGAAGTATTATATATGTTCATAGGGTACTATGAAATATTTTGATACTATTAACCCCTGGTAGTTTTTACAGCTATGGAGTATTGTTAGCCCCTTTATATAAAGCATAAAACACTTAAGTGAGCTCCCCACTATCTCACATTCTTGGGTAGACAGACTATTAACTACTCTGAAATAATGAAGTCTAAGGCACCATGACTAAAGCACAGTCACTTGAGTTCTTGCATACAATGAAATCTCCTCCACATCTCTAAGTTCCTTAGGTCCTGCCACATCCTTTCATGGCTCAAGGGACTGTCCTAACTGGGGTGGCAAGGAATGAATAAATGACAAACACACCAGCACACATGTAGAAAAGCTGAGATCAGGTAAACTGGGCTCTCTAATGGAGAACCATTAGTACTCCAGAAGTGTGATGTGTTCATTTGTGCAGCTAAAAGAAAGAAAGACAGGGTTATTTGCACACAGCTGAACAAAAAGGCAGGGTTATTATATTAAACAAAACAAGGAGGCCAGTTTAGCTAACTGTAGTAGGAGCAATGTGTTGGCTAGTTTTATGTCAACAAGATACAAGCCAGTAAGCAGCATTCCTTTGTGGCTGCTATACCACTTCCTGCCTCCAGGTACCTGCTCTGAGTTCCTGCCCTGACATCTCTTAGTGACAAATTTCAAAGCTGTAAGGTGAAACAAACCCTTTCCTCCCCATGTTATTTGAGTCATGTCATTTTGTCAGAACAGGACTCCTCATTAAGACCAGCATTCTGTATAAGGGAGAAGTCTTCAAGCCGTAAACATTGGGAGTGGTGGAGGGAATAAAATCTCATGGACATTTTCTGGACATATTCTGAACATCCACACACAGACCCAAGGAAGGCTTTGACACTCTGAGTCTCACCCAGGAAGGCTTTGTCATGGGGTTCTGGCACTAGTACTTGACATGACCACACTCAGAATAACATCACCCATTCACTCTGGACTTCCAGCCCTTGCAGTGGTTTCCCCTTTTCCCCTCACACCATGATACCTGTCTAGTTCACTGGCATGGCTATTTTCAAGCTACTTTTTGCTTACTAGCACTTAACCCTGCATAAACACTGAAAACTATCCATTCCTCTTCTCCATGCTATGACAAAAACCCTGAAATTAAGGAAGTGAAGCAAAGAAGGAAGGGTTTGTTTGCTTTAGCTTGGAGTTTGAGGGCAAGGTCCACAATGTCAAGGGAAGCACAGTAGCAGGAGTGTAAGGTATCTGGTTACTCGGCATCAAGAGTCAGGAAGAGGAGAAAAAAACTGAATGCTGGTGGTCAACTCAATTTCTCCTCTGTCTCTTTTTACTCAGTCCAGAATGCTAGCCTATGACATGGGGCTACCCACATTAAGATTGCATCTTCCCTCTGCAGGTAAGATTCTCTGGAAATACTATCATGGACACATATAGAGGTGTGTTTCCATGGTCATTCATAAAGCAGTTTAATTGATTAACTATCACATCATTCATATCTTATTTCCCCCATCAGTAAATCAGGGCTTATTATTGAGTAAGTTCATATAAACTAATCGTTGCTCTTATAAAATACAGGTGAGTCACGTTGGAGAATATGTTCCTGCTCACCAGGGCACATTTTCCTCTTGCAACCTTGGGTGGCAGCGATTTGTCCCACTGACTGTGCCCTGGCTAGGATGTGCTCCCAAGTCATCAGGAAAGTGATAGAAGCCTGCTTGCAGGCAAGACTTCTTGGGGAGTAATCATTCCTGCTAAGATGCAAGGTTGCTGGATCGGTCTGTGCTGTGCGATCAATAGCAAGCCTTGCCCCCAGCAGGAATTCAATCCATTTTGGCTGCTTCAATGGGGTTCCTGGGGTTTAGACAGTATCAAAAGGCAATTTTACTGATTTTCACTTACCTTAGCTTTGTGAGTTCCTTGCTAGCCCACTCTATTATCCCCCCTCCAAGTCCCTTCTACCAAAAGTCAGCCTCTTCCTTTCTCTTAGTGACAAAAACTATCTGTGGGTCTATCCAGGCTGTGATGCTCTCCTTCCTTACTATAGGATTTTACCTGACTCAAGGGCCTCTACCCCATTAGCCAAATCTATAACTACTTTGCACTGCCCTCAGTTCAAACTTTATCTCACTCAAATAAGAAAGCATGGCCATCCTTGGAAATACCAAATAGAACGAGCCCCATCAGTGAACAGAGCTCATGTCCCTCATTTCTTTACATCAAGAGCTAGCAAACGTTCCCTACAAAGGCAAGTCGTGTGTATATATTTGGCTGTGCAAACCCCATAGTCTCCATAGCAACTACCCAGTCTGCTGTTGAAGCTCAAAAACAGCTTCCGATAAAAATGTCAACAAACAGGCAATGGTAGTTTTCCAAGAATCTGTATTTAAGGCTGAGTATGTACCCTAGGGGTAGAGCACTTACCTAGCATGTTTAAGACTAGAGGCTTATTCCCAAAACTGCAGAAAATAAAGAAAGAAAAACCTGCATTTACAGATGCAGCAATTTAACTTGCATATATTTTTCACATGCCACTTATTTTCCTGTTAAATTTTAATTTACTTTAATTTTCTCTCAGTCATAGAAAAATACAAAACAATTCTTTACTCATAGGATGAACACATTTGGCCTAAGGGCTATAATTTTGTGCTGTCTAATTGGTAGAAAATATCTTGTGAAACTACAGTCTGGAGATTTAACATAACACTCCTATTGTCCCAGGAATTGTCATTTAACGCTTGTGCCTGATACAGCATGTGCAGGTGCACTCGTTCACTGGACAGCATAATTTTCTGGCAATTACCTTTTGTGTGCTATTTTAAGCATCTGAAAGACAGAACCGGGTTGGTTGGTTGTGTGTGTGTGTGTGTGTGTGTGCATGTGTGCGTTGTGCGTGTGCGAGAGAAAGCATGAGCATGTCAGACTTACATTATCAAATAGTTATTCTTCTATGTAAAAAATGTTAATTAACTGCTGCTTGCCTATTGCCAAGCTTCTGTTTAGAAGCTGAACTTGAGATAAAGTTTTGGTTGCAAGTCTGTTGAGGCCAGGGAAATCTTTTGCAAGAATAGAGTAAGATGACAGGATGGTGTGGAGGAAACCTAGCAAGAGGATGGATTAGGCTAGAGGTTCAGGTTAACCTGACAACATGGGAAGCTGATGGGAGCTTAAACAAAACCACTAGGTTGGTCTCACTTGGAGAGCCTGGGACTACTGTCCTTTTGTGGAGAAGCAGATGCCACTCAGTGAAAAAGAGATCATGACAGAAAGGGTCAAATGTGAGGTGTCTGCGTGTCAAGCCTAATCCAGCAAATGAGATCTGCTCAAGAGACCAAGTTCACCAAATTTCTGCCAGGAAGCCAGAATCTTGAATGCGACAGCTTATACCTTTGCACAACCCACAGGTAGCTTTCCTTTTTAAAAATTTATTATTTATTTGTGCATCTATTCTTCTCTCATACACTATATTCTGACCACAGCTTCCCCTCTCCCCATTCCTCCAAGTCCCCTCCACACACATCTCCCTCAAATCCACTCCCCCCACAAGTAGCTTTCCTATTCTGGTGACTTGCCTTTTGGAGCTGAATGGTTCCTGAAGATTATCCTGAGCCTCTAGGTTGGAGTTGCTAAGAAGTCTTATTTCTTCCTACATGCCCAAGAGTTGTTGTTAGAGAGTGTTTCTTCTGAATTAGAGTCTCACAAACCAAAGGGAGGGAATTCTCCATTTTCTGCATCACTTAACTACAACCAAACTTTAAGTAATGCCATTTTACCTAGTCTCCTGTTGAGGATGTTACTAGGCAGCATTACCTACGATCTTTCCTGAGAATCTTATCCAGCCATGATCTTACAGGCTTTATAGGATTTTATGTAAAGCCTTCTGTGGATGACCACATTTCTATTTATTCTTTTACTGAGAATGTATTCAGGTCTTCTCTGGATTAATACCTACTTATACTTCAGCTCAAACTTTACTTTCTGTTGGGAAACATCCCGTCACCAGTTTTAGTTCATCTCCCCATTTTATATTCTCCCATGATCTTATTCTAATTTGATTTCTGTTGCATTGATAAACATGATTTAGAAGGTCATAGGGGAGGAAAGGGTTTATGTCAGCTTACACCTCTAGGTCACTATGCATCATTGAGGAGAGTCACTGCAAGAACTCAAGGCAGGAATTTTGTGGCAGGAACCATGGAGGAATGCTTCCTCACTGTCTTACACCCAGCTAGCTTTCTTATACAGCTCAGGCCTGCCTGCTGAGAGATATTGGTACCCACAATGGACTGTGTCCCCCAACATCAGTCATCAATCAAGAAAAGTCTCTCGCCGGGCGGTGGTGGCGCACGCCTTTAATCCCAGCACTTGGGAGGCAGAAGCAGGCGGATTTCTGAGTTCGAGGCCAGCCTGGTCTACAGAGCTAGTTCCAGGACAGCCAGAACTATACAGAGAAACCCTGTCTTGAAAAACCAAAAAAAAAAGAAAGAAAAAAAAAAAAAAAAAAAAAGAAAAGTCTCTCACAGGCAGGCTCACAAGCCATTCTGATCTGTGTAATTCCTCAGTTGAGGTTCTTTCTTCTCAGGTTGTATCAACTTGATAATAAAAACTGTGTAGCACAGGTACTATGCATCTTTTAAAACCACAGGGCTTGTGAGGTATACAATTCCATTTTTGTTTCTGTGGTAGATATTTTTTACTCTCCTCAGATGGATGATATTCTATCCACCTTTTTGGCCATTATTGCTAGAACCTAACACAATAAAATAATTTGTAGAAGGGATTTTAAAAGCCAGTACCCTTGCTCAAAGCTAAAGTATCTAGGCTATAGATGTTAGTCCATGAAGAAGAAAATTAGCCTACGTTAGGTAAACCAACCCCTCACCAACCAGCTAAGTAGCTCATATTTTGATGCCACACTGATTCTGTGGATGTTTGTAACCCCATGACCATGTGTGACCAATATGCAAACATTTTCAGAATTTCATTACATTCACAGACATTGTGAATGTCCAAAATGGAATTGAAAATGGGGTATATTCTCCAAAGTTGCTTGACTACAAAGTACTCCATCTCATGTCTGTTTTTCAAAGAGAATGTTATAAGACTTCTTTTCTGAGAGACAAAATGAGAAAAATAACATTAATTCTGTCAGTTTAGACATCATACACTCTATTTTGAGCATTACCACATGGTCCTTCCTATAATTTTGATAACTGTATATTCATCTGAAGCTAGAAGAAACAATACGGTGGTATCTCTTATTTTCTTTACCTATTATTTGTACCTATTTTCTTTACTGTCACCAGTTTTGCCAATTTTTCTATATGTATATATGACAATTGAGATATTGGTAGTGACACAATCTACCAACCTTATTCCAATTTCTCTGAATTTTTTTAATCTTGTGTCTCTTTGCATTAACTCTACAATGTGTGGTCTAATTGAAAAGATGATGGATATATATATATATATATATATATATATATATATATATGTGTGTGTGTGTGTGTGTGTGTGTGTGTTCGTCTGTGTGTGTGGTGTGTGTGTGTGTGTGTTGAAAAAATATACTAAGGACCAGGTACTAACTGCTTTTATTTTGTAAAAATTAGACATAAAAAACCAAAATGCACTATGCATTAAACTCCCAAATAAAATTAAGTAAAATATAATTTTATTTCTTTAGTCTTTTAATTGTGCTTTTAAATGCATGGCTAAACACATTCTTTAGAGAAACTTACCAAATTTTTAAAAATTGGTTTCATGGCCTGTAGTTCAGAGCTTTTGTCTTTAATTACTCTAACGTGCAGGTTATAACTCTGCACTAATTTATGTTGTAACAAGAGAAATTTGGGTCTGAATTTGGAAAGTTGAGTAATTTTAACTTGATGGGACACCTGGGAAGAAGACACTGCATGTAAATGATGTTTTCTCTGAATATAGTTATTAGTGTTTATCTGCAGAAGAAATGAGAAAATCAATCATCTTTGTGCAAGTCAATGGAAATTTATATCTGTTGTATTAACGAGAAGTATGTGAAAAGCTTTTGTTTATAGGTGCATACACTGCTAGAGAAATCTGATTTTTGAGTATCAAATTTGAGTTGTTTACCTATGTTTTTCAGTTATTCAAAAATGATTACATGGTTTCTTCATTGTTGTGGTTATACTACAGTTCCTAGAATAAAATAAAAACAAACATTAAACAAAAGAGTGAAAAATAAAAATCTTGAAATCATAGGGAAATTGGCCTAAGGCTATAATAAGACTCATCACTAATAAACGGGCTTATGCTCTACTCATAGTTTGCTTGGAAATGTAGAAACTGTTAGGAGAGGTAATTTTGGCTTTGAACATCCCTGGAATGATTACTCAGCATAGAAAAGAAGCAAGACAGCTTGAAGAAGTATGGCAGCCCATATAAAATAGCTCTCCCTTACATGTTTTCCACCTCCTCTTTCATGGGGTTCCCTGAGCTCTGAGTGGAGGGATTTAATGGAGACATCCCACTTAGATCTATGTGTTTCAAGTTCTTCCTCCCTCTCTCCCCCTCTTGCTCTCTGTAATGCCTGGCCATGGGTCTCTATATCTGTTCCCATCTGCTATAGGAAGAAACTTCTCAGATGATGGCTGAATAAGAACTCATCTATGAATATAGCAGAGTCTCATTTTGAGTTATTTTATTGTTACCTTCTTTTTAGACTAACATTATTTGATCACCTAAGTCTCTGGGCTTTCTGGTTTCTGGTTCTTGTTACTCAAATGGTACTGGGTATAAATTCTATCTCATGGAGTGGGCCTTACATCAGATCAGTTATTGGATAGCTTCTCCCACAAGTTTTGTGCCATCAATGCCCTAGCAAAATTTTCAGGCAGAACATACTGTAGATGAAAGGTTTTGTGGCTAGAGATGGATAACACGAGTGATAGCCCACGTTGGCAATGACGTGGAGCAAAGGGAACACTCATTCATTGCTCATAGGAGTAAAAACTTGAACAGCCACTATGAAAATCAGTATGGCAGTTTCTTAAAAAGTTGGGACAGATCTAACTCAAGATTCAGCTATATCACTCTTGGGCATGTACCCAAAGAATGCTTCCTCCTATCACAAGGTCACTTATTCAAACATGTTCATTGCTTCTCTATTCATAATAGCCAGAAACTAGAAAAAAAAATAGACGTCCCTCAACTGAAGAATGAATGGAGAGAATGTGATACATTTATATAATGGAGTAATCCTTAGCTGTTAAAAAAAATGACATCATGAAATTTGTAGGCAAATGGATGGAACTGGAAAAAAAATATCATTCTGAGTGAAGTAACCCAGACTGAGAAAGATAAATAGGGTATGTATTAGCTTGTATGTAGATATTATCCATTAAATAAATGATAACCAAACTAAAATCTGTAGCAAGGTCCCATTGCTGAAGACAAGACCCGCACACCTCATTGAACCTGGAGAGGGTGAACTGTTGCCTACACAGAGCTATCACCCCCCCCCATGTTCTAATGTCTGTGATATGGGAAAGTACTCTGTAGACTACCAAAAGGGAAATATTGATACCAACCCAACTATATAATCTTTTTATCTTATAAATAATTCTTTGAAAATTTTTATGTATGTATACAACATAATTTGATAACAGCCACTGCCGATTTCTCCTACCTCTCCTACTAAAACCTCTACCAGGTTTCCCTCCTAAATTTGAGTCCTCATTTTTTGGCCCACTGCGTCTGGTTAGTGTTACCTATTTGTGCATGAGCATAGAGCTATCATTGCCACATAGGGCAAATTACCAGGGCCCACATCCCTCGAGAAAACTGAACTTCCCTTCCCCAGAAGCTATCAATTAGTGATATTTCCTCAGCTAGAGATCAAGTTTCATGAGAGCAAAGTTGTCTTTCATAAAAGAACTGGCCTTCCAGGCTGTGAGAGTGATGAAAAACTAGTTATAGATTTGCCCATTGCTAGAAGGTTTACATGAATAACTGACATAAATGCATACATTTAAGGATTGTAAGAAAACCCCCAGATATCTGTAATTGTGAAACAACTCATCCCACTAAATTGGAGAGAATGGGATATAAAATGCATTCTTTTCATGTTAGCCAAGCCATGGTAACATTCTAGAGAAAAGCTAGAAGAAAACATACAATACTTTGGAGTATTCAAAACCTATGCTCTATTTATTTTATCCATAAAGAATTCACTGGAAGCAACGTGCTTACACTAGCAAAGAAGCTGGTATTAATACATGCAACAGAGTTCCAATGCCCTTTGTATTTCCCGCACACTGAGGTCTCATTTAACAACCATGCAAGCACCAGGTGTCTGTGAAGTTGCTCAGTGTGAAAAGTTGTGCTAATGAGAAAAGTGGCTAAGAGTCAAAATGGCAATTTCAAGGGGGTATGCATTTGAAGAAAACCAAATGTTTCTGGAGTTCCCTGCAGTGAGTTTACATTCTGTGCTGTGCCACTGTGTTGGAGCCTCAGAATCTTAGCTTTATAAAATCATCTGACTGGCAAAAACAAATCTCTTTAAAGTGATGTAAACAGTGGAAAGGAGGTAGCAGGCGTTGTCCAGGGGTATAAGGGATCTTTGGGGTGATAAGAACATTCTAATCTAAATTATTATGTAGTTGAACAACTGTAAATTTACTAAAAACAATATAGTTATACACCTTAAATGGCTGGATTTTAAAGCATCAGGTTATATTTCATCCAAGCTATTTTAAGAAGTAAGACAATAAAGTTTCTTTCTCATTACTTGTGTCACCTTTAAAATATTTTAATGGTATTTTAAATGATAGATAATTGTATATATTTATGAGATTTAATGCAAGTTTTCGCATGTGCATGCAATGAAAAATATTAAATAAAACTAATTTAAAATTCACCATCTTGGACAGATTTACAGTACCAAGCATGCATTTTTCTCCTATGGAAAGTGCTTGGTTACTTCCATAAAAACCTTGGCATTGTGTATCCATGGGCACATCAAGCCATAGTGGTCATTATTATAGCTCACAGAGTTCACAGCTGGGTAAGGCTGTTGATGTCTTTACTCTCCTCAGCAGCCTTCACAGCACCTTCTAGTACTATGGAAGCTAGCCAAGAGATTTGGGAAGTTTCCTGATCAGTGCCAACCACAGTCTTCATGCCCTGTGACCAAAGTATGCACTGTCTGCAGCAGCAGAGTCTGACCACAAAGTTCTGGCGGGCAATCAAGAGCCATGTCAATAGCCTGTATTGGTTTAAGTGTCTCTGGGATGCCACTAGCCAACAACTCAAGAGAAGGTATCCTAGATCTGACTCTGGGTATTTAATTTGACAGCCTATGGCTTCAGGGAGGAACAGTATTCCCTTAATAGGCTAAAATTAATTAAAATACTTTAAATCAATATTGATAAATCTCACTCACACTCATGACGACACCCGGTCTCAGCCTTATAGATTACAGCCTTATAGTATTACAGCCATGAGCCATCATGTTTTTGTATACGTATTTTCTGTAGTTGCTCGTGTTGATTTCTAGCTTAGTTTTATTCCATTGTAATCTAATAAAATAGAAGAATATATTTCTATAATCTCTTGTATTTGTTAAGACTTATTTAATGGTCAAAAATGTGTTCTATTTTGGGAAACTTTGATGGGCTAAAGAGAAAATCATGTCCTCCTCAATTACTGAACATGGGGCATGCTTCCTACAGATACAAAATAACTGATCTTGTTTTAAATCCAATTAGACATTCTGTTTTTGTTAATTGAAGGTGAATTACATTTAGGGTTGTTGATGAGGGAGATGCGATAATTCCTGTAATTTTGTTAGTGTGTGTGTGTGTGTGTGTTTATACGTGTGTGTTTGGCTCAAATGTACTTTGTTCTTTGCTTACTCCCATACTTAGAGGTTTGCAGGTTTACTGAGTTAGAAATGTTGTATTCTTTTCTAATTGTCATCTGATTATCTATTCTTCTTATGTCTTTCTTGAACTCCCATGATTATGGGTTTTTTCTTCTCTCTGTGGAATTTCTTTAAACACCTCCATAATGCTGCCTTATGGTCATAAATTGTTTCATTGTATGCTTCTTATGAACTCCTTTTATTGCTCTAAACATTTTAAAGGATAACTTTTCTTAGTATATTAAGGTTGTTTGGCAGTTATTTACTTCTCAAGTTTGAAATATGTCATTCCATATTTGCCTGAGTTTTAGAGTTTCTGCTGAAAGGTCTCATGTAATTCTGATGAGATTGTGATTGTGACTTCTTATTTTTTTTCTCATTTGTCTTTAAATATTATTCTTGACATTTTAAGTGTAATGTTCCATAAAGAGATTACATTCTGAAATTTCTGCTGTTAATTTCACTGATCAGAATTTCTTTTCAGTTAGCTTGTTTGAATTTCAGCCATGTCTTCTTCAACAAGAATTCTTACATTTGGTCTCCTTTATAAGTATATATTAAAGCAATTTTAAATTTAAATATATTTTGATTGTATTCTTTCTTTCCCCCAATTCCTTCTAGATCATTTCTGCCTACCTACAACCAAACTGTGAGTTAGTTCTCGAAATAAATAAATAAATAAATAAATAAATAAATAAATAAAACAATACCCAATAAGAAAAAAGAACACCAAATTATAACCAAATTAAAACTGTGTGTGTATGTATGTGTGTGTGTATGTGTGTACATGTGGAGTCCATTATGTTTTGGTCAACTAGTCCTGAATGTGGATTGAAGAAAACTGATTTTTTCCTCCCCAGAACATGTAAATGACAGTTCAGTTGTTAAACTTCATCCCAGCAGCTAGACTGGCTTTCCTTCCTTCCTTCTTTCTTTCTTTCTTTCTTTCTTTCTTCTTTCTTTCTTTCTCCTTCCTTTCTTTTTTCTTTCATTTTTCTTCTTTTTTTCTTTTCTTAGACCACTATTATTCATTCATTATTTTTAATTATTATTATTTTTCCATCCTGTGGAGTGAGCATAAAGTCAAACCAGTAATTGGATACTACTCCCAAGAAACTTTGTGCCACAATTGCACTAGCTGCAAGTGACTAGCATGTCTTGCAGGTAGAACACCATTGCAGATCAAAAGGTTTGTAGCTGTTTTAGTCTTTATGTTTCTCCTTTGATAGCATGCAGAGTACCTTCCTGTAGCAAACTAGAATGTAGGGGCAAAGGCTTTCTGTAGGCACTGGCTTAATGCCTCTTTGTTCAATGAGTCATTTAGGAGTGGTCTTCAGAAAACAGTCCTTTCTGATAGCGACCCTATTGTATTAGCAACATCCTGAGTTGTTTTGGGGATTCTCATGGGATCACTTTGGCCAACAACTCAATTAGATGCATAACACAATCCCAATACTTTAAGCTTCATATGGTGACAAATAGTTGCCAATTGGGTCACTATCTCCCCCATTTTTTTAGAAATTTCATTTATATTACCTTCATATATGTATATATTTTACTAAGTTTCTACTGTATTAGGTTTCCATACTACTCCCTCTTTAAGTTCCCTTACCCCTAAGTCTCTACTTGATCTTCCCATTCCATCCCACCCATCCATCAATAATTATTCTTAAAACATTTTAAATTTTATTTATTGTATGTATAACACACATGTGCTTGGTGCCTACAGAAGCCACAAGATGTTGGATGCCCTGGGACTGGAGTTATAGTGTAAGCTCCCATGTGCATTCCAGAAACAGAACCTAGTTTCTCTGAAAGATAACTCTAACCACTCAGTTGCCTCTCCAGCCCAGGTTTATTACTTTATCATGTTCCAGAGTTCTTGAAATTTGTGGAAAGTTTTTTCTTTATTTTTATCTAAGTGTAATAATCTCCCAGCCTTATTTTCAATCTGGAATACCCTTTCTTATGGTTTGATTTAGGATATTGGTGATACATTTTACAGATTTTTATTTGTTTTGTTGTTCTTTGTCTTTGTTTTTGCTTTTGTTGTCTTTTTCTTTCCAAGATGTTTTGGAGTTTTATTTTAGATTTATATATTTTACTTTATGTGTGTGAGTGTCTTGCTTGTATGTATTTCTGTGTACCACATGTGGGCCTAGTGCCCAAACAAGTCAGAAAAAGGTCTCAGATCCCCTAGAACTGGAAATATGGATGGCAAACTGCCATGTGGGTGCTGAAAATCAAACACAGTACCTTTGCAAGAATAAGGAATTTTAACAGATGAGTCATCTCCCCACCCCATGTTTGGGCTTTTTAAAGGTTATTTTTTCACTCCGTTTTCACCCAAGTTATTTAATTTTTTCTGAGCCCTTTACCACTGATCTACTATAAAAGTAAGATTCTCTGATCAAGGAGTTGTGCAAGGTCCTCTGACCTCCATTGTCTAGCTCTCTGCTCATCCTTTCATTCATAAGGAGCCTTAGGGCACCCCAAGAGTGTCCTTCTTCCCCATGGAGACATGTGGAAGCCCCAAGAACAACCAGCTTTGAACACTGCCCCACCACTCCCTTGCAAAATGCACAGTCACCAGTGTTGTGTCCTTTGACCTCCATTGTCTGGCCCATGGCCCTCTGTATCTCCTCAAGGAGTCCCACTGGCATCAGAATCATCCAGCCAACATCAGAAAAAACTAGAAAGGCTAAAGGACAGCATAAGGACACAATCAACAAGAGCCAGGGCAATAAATATGGCACCACCAGAGCCCAGCTATCCTGTTACAGTAAGCCCTGGATATTCTAATAAAACTAAAACACAAGAAGATGATCTTTAGTCCAATCTTATAAAAATGATGAAGTCTTTTAAAAAGGAAATGAATAAATCCATTAAAGAAATTTAAGAAAATACAATAAAACAGGTAGAGGCATTTAAAAAATAAATAAATAAATTTAAAGAAAAATACACTCAAATAGGTGAAGGATAAGACTAAAACTGTCCAAGAACTGAAAACAGAAATACAAGAAATAAAGAAAACATAAACTGAGGCAATCCTGGAGATGAAAAACCTAGGGAATAGAACAGGAATTACAGATGTAAGCATCAGCAACAGAATACAAAAGATAGGAGAAGGAATCTCAGGCATAAAAAATATGATAAAAGAAATCAATTCATTGGTCACAGAAAATGCAAAAACTAAAATGTTCATGACACAAAACATCCATAAAACTTGGAACACTATGAAAAGACCAAACCTAATAATAGTAAGAATAAAAGCTCAAAGGCCCAGAAAATATTTTTAACAAAATCATTGAAGAAAATTTCCCTAACTTAAAGAAAGAGATGCCTATAAACACACAAGAAGTTTACAGAACACCAAATACATTGGGCCTGAAAAAAATCTTTCCACCACATAATAATCAAAACAAGAAATTTACAGACCAAAGAATATTAAAAGCTGTAAGAGAAAAGGCCAAGTAACATGTAAAGGCAGACCTATCAGAATTACACCCAATTTTTAAACAGAGACTCTAAGACCTGAAAGGGCATGAACAGATTTTTGCAGACCCAAAGAGACCACAAATTTCTGCCCAAACTACTATAGCCAGTAAAACTTTCAGTCAGCAAAGATGGAGAAACCAAGATATTTCATGACAAAACTAAATTTAAACAATAGCTTTGAAGTAATCAGCCTTACAGAGGATACTAGAAGGAAAACTCTAACCCAATGAGGTTAACTATTCTCAAGAAAACATAAGAAATAAACAATTTCACACCATTAAAACCAAAAGGAGGGAAACACACACACACACACACACACACACACACACACTAACACCCTGATTAACAGTCATTGATCATTAATATCCCTCACCATCAATGGACTCAATTCCTTAATAAAGGCACAAACAAAAAATGGATGTGTAAACAGGATCCATCATTCAGCTGTACACAAGAAACACATCTCAGCAACAGAGATAAACATTACCTGAGAGTAAAGGGCTAGAAAAAAATTTCCAAGCAAATGGCCCCAAGTAACCATACTGATACCTAATAAAATAGTTTCAACCAAAATTAATCAAAAGAGATGGGGAAGGACTCCATACCTGTCAAATGAAAAATCTACCAGGATGATATCTCAATTCTGAAATTTATGCCCCAAAATGCAAGGGGATGCAATTCAATAAAGAAACATTATGCTGGGAGGTGGTGGCGCATGCCTTTAATCCCAGCACTTGGGAGGCAGAGGCATGTGGATTTCTGAGTTCAAGGCCAGCCTGGTCTACAGAGTGAGTTACAGGACAGCCAGGGCTACACAGAGAAACCCTGTCTCGAAAAACAAAACAAAAACAAACAAAACAAAAAACAAGAAAGAAAGAAAGAAAGAAAGAAAGAAAGAAAGAAAGAAAGAAAGAAAGAAAGGAAGGAAGGAAGGAAGACTACTAAGTTTAAATCAAATAACAAACCCTACACATTAACTGTGGAGACTTCAACACCCAACTCTCACTAATGGACAAGTCATTGAGACAGAAACTAAACAGAGAAGTAATGAAAGTAACAGAGTTTATCATTCAAATGTACCTGACAGACATCTATATAACATTTTACCCAAACACAAAAGAATACACCTTCTTCTCAGCACCTCACAGAACTTTCTCCAAAACTGACCATATATTCATTCACCAAGCAAACCTCAACAGATAGAAGAAAATTGAAATAATGCCACTCATTTTATCAGATCACCATGGAATAAAGCTGGACTTCAACAGCAGAAAGAACAAAAAAACCTACATATTCATGGTTCTCTACTCAAGGACCACTGTATCAGGTAAGAAATATAGAAATTAAAGACTTCCTGGAATTCAACGAAAATGAAGGCACAAAATATCCAAACTTATGGGCCACAATGAAAGCAATGCTAAGAGGAAAGTTCACAGAACTAAGTGCCTCCAAAAAGAAACTGTAGAGTTCTCATACTAGCAACTTAAAAGTACTCCTAAAAGCTCTAGAACAAAAAGAAGCAAACATACCCAGGAGGAGTAGACTGTAAAAAAAAAAATCAAACTCAGGGCAGAAATCGATTAGTTAGGCACAAAGGAAACAATTAAAAGAATCAACAAAACCGTGAGCTGGTCGTCACAAAAATCAACAAGATAGACAAACACTATCCAAACTAACGAAAATGCAGAGAGAAAGTATCCAAATAAACAAAATCAGAAATGAAAGGGGGAAACATAACAGAAACTGACGAAATTCAAGGATCCATTAAGTCTTACTTCAAAGACCTGTACTTCACAAAATTGGAATATCTAAATAAAATGGGTGGTTTTCTAGAAAGATACTTACCACAGTTAACTAAAGATTAGTTAAAATATCTAAATAGTCTTACAACCTCTAAAGAATAGAAGCAGTCATAAAAGGTCCATCCAGAAAAGGTCTAAGGCCATATGAGATGGCTTTAGCACAGAATTCTACCAGACATTCAAAGAAAAGCTAATATCAACATTCCTCAAACTATTTCACAAAAATGGAACAGAAGAATCATTACCAAACTCATTCTATGAGGCCACAGTCACACTGCTACCTAAACCACACAAAGATTCAACAAAGAAAGAGAATTTCAGATCAATTTCTCTTATGAACCTCGATGCAAAAATACTTAATAAAAACTAACTAAATCCAAGAACACATCAAAGACATCATACAATGTGATCAAAGAATCTTTATCCCAGGGATACCGGGATGGTTCATTATATGAAAATATATCAACGCAATCCATCATATGAACAAACTAAAAGAAAAGTTCCACATGAAAATCTCATAGATGTTGAACAAGCCTTTGACAAAATCCAACACCCCTTTTTGTTAAAAGTCATGGATACAAGTTGCATAGCAAAACATAATAAAGGCAGTATACAGCAAGTCAATAGCCAACATCAATTTAAATGGAGAGAAACTTAATGCATTTCTACTAAAATCAGGGACAAAACAAGGCTGTCCAGTCTCACCTAGCTCTTCAAAATAGTACTTGATGTTCTAGCTAGAGCTATAAGACAACTAAAGGAGATCAAGGGGATATAAATAGGAAAGGTAGAAATCAAATATCGATATTCACAGATGATATGATAGTTTACATAAGTAGTCACAAAAATTCTAGCAGAGAGCTACAGTTGATAATTTCAGCAAAGTGACTGAATACAAAGTTAACTCAAAGAAATATGTACCCTTCCTTACACAAATGATAAACAGGCCAACACAGAAATTTAGGAATCACCATGCTTTACAATAGCCACAAATAATATAAGATATCTTGGTGTAACTTTAACCAAACAAGTAACAGTCCTGTATGACAAAAACTTCAAGTCTCTGAAGACAGAAATTAAAGAACTTATTAGAAGATAGAAAGATCTCTCATGGTCATGTATTGGTAGGACTAACATAGTAAAAATGGCCATCTTACCAAAAGCAATCTATAGATTCCATGCAAATCCCATCACAATTCCAACATAGTTCTTTACAGACCTTGGAGAACAATTCTCAACTTCATGTGGAAATACAAAACCCCAGAATAATTAATATCCTGTACAATAAAAGAACTTCTAAAGATATCACATCTTTGACTTCAAGCTGCATTGCAGAGCTACAGTAATAAAACTGCATGGTACTGGTATAGAAACAGAAAGGTCAATTAATATAATCAAATTGAAGCCCCAGAAATAAACTAACATACCTATGGACACTTGATTTTTTTGACAAAGAAGCCAAAACCACACAATGGAGAGGGGAGAGCATCTTCAACAAATGGTGCTGGTCTAACTGGATGTCTGCATGTAGAAAAATGCAAATTGATCCTTAATTATCACCCTACACAAAACTCAAGTCCAAGTAGATCAAAGACCTCAAGATAAAGCCAGATACACTGAATATAATGGAAGAGAAAGTGGGAAATAGCCTTGAGCACATTGGTACAGGAGACAACTTCCTGAACAGAATTCCAGTGACTCAGGCACTAAGATCAACAATTAATAAATGGGAACTCATGAAACTGAAAGGCTTCTGTAAGTCAAAGGACACTGTCAATAGGATTAAACAGCAGACTACAGAATGGGAAAGGATCTTCACCAACCCTACATTGGACAGAGGGGTAATATGCAAAATATATAAAGAACTTAAGAAGGTAAGCACCAACAACCTAAATGGGGTACAAAGATCAGAATTTTCAACAGAAGAGTCTCTAATGTGTGAAAACCACTTAAAGAAATGGTCAACATCTTTAATCATCAGGGAAATGCAAATCAAAACAACTCAGGAATTCCACCTTATACCCATCTAAATGGCTAAGATCAAAAACTCAAGGAACAGCACATGCTTATAAGGATGTGGTACAAACATAACACTCCTACATTGCTGGTGGGAGTGAAAACTTGTACAAACACTCTGGAAATCAATTTGGCAGTTTCTCAAAAAAAATGGAATAGTTTTAACTCAAGACCCAGCTATACTATTCCTGGGCATAAACCCAGAAGATGCTCCACCATGCCCAAAACTCACTTGCTCAACTATGCTCATAGAAGCTTTATTCATAAAGTCAGAAACCAGAAGCAACCTAGATGTCCCTCAACTGAAGAATGGATATAGAAAGTGTGGTACATTTGCACAATGGAATACTTCATAGCTATTAAAATCAAGGACATCATGAATTTTGCAAGCAAATGGATGGATGGGACTAGAAAATCTCATCCTAAGTAAGGTAACCTAGACCCAGAAAGACAGGCATGGTATGTATTCATAGTGGATATTAGCCAGAGGGTACAGGACAATCATGCTACAGTCTATAAACTCAAAGAAGCAAAATAACATGAAGGACCCAAGGGAGGATGCATGAATCTCACTCAGAAGGCAGAATAAAATAGATATTGGTGGTGAATGGAGGGGAGGAACTATGTGGGAAAGGGGATTCAGAGGGGAGTGGGGTGAGAAGATTTGGTTGTAAGGAGAGCAGGGTAGAGAGAACTAAAGTAAGGGTGGACAGGGCTTGGGGGATCTCTAGGGTGTGCCAGAAACCTGGGATGTGAGGAGGCCTCAGGATGTCTATGGGGCAACTCTAGCTGAGACTGCTAGCAATGAGGTATATGAATCCTGAAGTGGCCACTTCCTATAGCCAGACAGGACTCTTAGTGTAGGGATAAGGACAACAAGCCACCCACAATACCTTTGATGTGCTCTCCCTACAAGATATGCAGGGACAAAGATAGAGTAGAAAAGGAGGGAAGGGCCAACCAATGACTGGCCCAAACTGAGACTCATCCTATAGGTAAGAACCAATCCCTGACACTATTAATGATATTCTGTTATACTTGAAGAATGAAGCCTAGCATAACTGTCCTCTGAGAGGTGGTGCCATCCTGCAGCTAATGGAAACAGATGCAGAGACCCACAGCCAACATTAGATGGAGTTTGGGGAGTCTTGTGGAAGAGTTGGGGGAAGGATTGAGGGACCCAAAAAGGACAGAAACTCCACACACAGGAAGACCAACAGTCAATTAACCTGGACCTTTGAGGTCTCCACCAACCAAAGAGTTAGTATGGACTGGACCTAAGCCCTCCTCACAGTAGTAGCAAATATGCAGCGTAGTCTTCATGTGGGTCTCCCGAAAACTGGAGCAAGGGCTGTCCCTGAATCGGTTGCCTGCCAGTGGATCCTATTCTCCAAACTGGGTTCCCTTGTCTGGCTTCAGTAGAAGAGGGTATGCCTAGTCCTGCAGTGACTTGATGTGCCAGAGGGTGATACCCAGATGGGGAGGTCTCCTTCTCAGAGGATAAGAGGATGTAGGGATGGGGGAGGATCTATGTGAGGGGGTATTGGGAGGAAAGGAGGCTGATATTGGAATGTAAAGTGAATAAATAATTTTTTTAAAAAAAATGTTTGATCAGTGCCAAGAGTAGCATTTGTTTATAAACATAAACATTTATAAAGGTGTTTGCTCATATTCAATTTAGCAAAAATAATAGTAGTAGGTTCCCCACTCCAGTTCCTTTGTCCTCCCAAGCCATAGAATCTAGCCTCTCTTTACAATACCAGGCATGTAGTCCTGTGGAGTGGGCCTCAAATCCAACCAGAGAGCAATTGATTACCAGCCCTACCACTATTGTACCAGTGGGTATGTCTTGTGTTGGATGTAATGGGGGGGGGGGGGCTTCATCTGCCCTGCCACAGGAGTAGGGCCACTGCTAGGGGAGGCAGGATGCAGGATGCAGGATGCAGGAAGTTTGACTGCACTCACCCCCCATGCCAGCACCAGGTGGGATTCAGGCTATGTGAAGCCACAGGACCCAACTCTGAGGGTGGGGAGCACAGTCTGAGGTCCAGGGGCCTGCTGGAGCTAGTTGGGGGGGGGTCCCAGGGCCTGTAGGGCTGCTAGGGACTGTCTGGTTCTCAGGGTCTTGGGCACCCAGGTGCTTCTGGAAGCGGTGGAAGAGCTGAGAACAAAGTGGGGTCCCATAGGCTGGACTGGTGTATGGCCAAAGGGGAGGGGGGAGAGAAGCACTGGTTGCACCCGTGGGGAGAGTCCTTGGCTTGTCACAGGGACTGGCTTGGGTTGGTGGTCAATGTGGCTGGGAATGCAGAGAGGTCTTCTGCGGGAGATTAGAAGGCATTAGATCTAAAAGCCCACCCTCACAATGAGATGCTTCCTTCAACAATGCCATACCTACTTCAACAAGGCCACACCTCCTAATAATAGCACTTCCTATGGGCCAAGCATTCAAACATAAGTCTATGGAGGCCAAACCTATTCAAGCCACCATAGTCTGCTGCAGGTTGTAAGTAATTCTCAGGCTAGTGAAGCCTTTGAGACTTTGAAATGAAAGTGTAAGACTAGCTGCTTTTTACTCCAAAATTTTCACTATAAGTATGTTATTTATTATGATTTTCCACAATGGCACAACTGAGTAAGTTAGCAACCACAGGAGTATGGACTTCTGAATTGTCTGTCTGCTGTATATTTCATAGGCTCCCAAGCTGTGGTACTTGGGGAGGATTTGATTTTCTGTCTTTCTTATAGCCCAATGATGACAATTCTCCCCTTTGCCTGCTGTGGTGGAGAGGACCCAATGTCAGGATCCTTTAATACACACATCTCAAGTCAAATCTTTCTAGATTTCATCTGTAGTCCTGTGTCTTTCCTTGCCACCCACCTCTCCCTACAGTTCCACATGTAATGCTTTGTTTCGGGTGTGTAGAGACATGATATATGCAAAGGTGTCCCCAGTCTGCTGTCACCTCTTCACATTCGTCAGTCATTACGAATCTCCAAAATAGTTAAATGAATAATAAACTGCAGTACTTAGTAGAGTTTTCAAAGACTCATTGCCTGTAATGCATGTTCAAATCCTGGAAATTCCACTGAACATTATTGGATATTATTTGAATAATGTAACTTTCATGTTACTTAATAAAATCAACAGAAGCACCCAGAATTACTTGTGGAAATTGCAAATGAAAGCACTTATTTTTCTTCTAAAACTTATTATTCTAATGTACGAATGACAGAACTTGTATATGGTGCAATTATTAATACAAACTTATGAATATTTATTGTATTTGTAAAAATGAGTCACCATTAGCAATAGACAAAGCCATAAGCACACTAATTTTTTTTCTTGAGGTAATGAATGTAAACAACATTGAATAACTACCTGTCATTGTGCATTCCTGTCTCTGCTCCCAGAAATTTTGCTTTAATTTTATTGAAAATAGATTCATCTTTTACATAATACAGCCAAACAACAGTTTCCCCTTTCTCTACTCATCCCCACTCCCTTCTACTTCCCCTCTCCCTGAGATCCACTCCCCCTCCATTTCTGTTCAGAAAGAAGCAGACCTCCATAAGACAATAACAAAACAAAACAAGATCTAATAAGACAAGATACAATATGATGAGGGGGTGTATCTCAGAGATGAGCTAGAAACCTAGTGCAATGAAAACTCACAGGAATCTATGAGGGTGACTGTAGCTAAGACTTCCAGTGATGGAGGATAACGAGCCTGAACTGGCCATCTCCTGTAACCAAGCAAGACTTCCGGTGGAAAGATTAGGACATCAACTCTGCCACAAAACCTTTGACCTACAATTTGCCCTGCCTACAAGATGTGTTGGGGTAATGGTGGCATATAAATTGTGGGCATGGCCAACAAATTATTGATCCAGCTGAAGATCCATACCAGGAGAGTTAGCTCACCCCTGATGCTGCTTAGAGGGTCAGAATTTAGAGACTGGATAGAACAGAAACCTAAGATAGAACCAGAAATGACTGGCAAGAGACAGGTTGAGGGGGAGGGAAGGAAGGAAGAAAGGAAGTAAGAAAGAAGGAAGAAAAGAAAAGAAAGCCAATGGTGTTCAGCTATACTCATAGCCCAATTGTCATCAGAGAGGCGTCGTCATTCAACAACTGATGGAAAGAGACACAGAGACCCACCGCCAAACATTATTCAGAGCTCAGAGAATCTTGTAGTAGAGGTTGAAGGAAGGATTGTAGGAGCCAAAGTGGTCAAGTACACCATAAGAAAACCCACAGAATCAACTAACCTGGACTAATGAGGGGTTCACAGAGACTGCACCAACAACCACAGAGCCTGTATGGGTCTGATCCATGCCTTCTGAATATATGTTACAGCTGTGTAGCTTAGTATTCTTAGGAGACACCTAACAGCAGGAGGAGATGCTTTCTCTGACCCTTTTGCCTGCTTTTTGAGACCCCTTTTCTCCTATTGGACTGCTTTGTTCAGCTTTAATATGAGGGAAGGTGCCTCTTCTTACTGCAACTTGATATGCTATGTTTAATTGATATCCATGGAAGGCCTGCCCTTTTCTGAAGGGAAACTGAGGAGGCATGGATTGGAGAGGGGAGAAGGTGGGGGTACTTGGAGGGAAGCAGGGAGTGGAAATTGTGGTTGGATGCAATATATGAGAGAATAAACATTTTGGTTTTTTTTTTTTAAGCCAAGGCAAAAGCCCTTATATAGAGGCTGAACAAGACAAAACAATAGGAGAAAAGGAGTCCCAAGAGCAGGCAAACGAATCAAAAACATACCCTCCCACTATTAGGAGTCCTACCAAGATGCCAAACTAACTAACTGCCATAACATATAAGCAGAGGATTTGGTGAAGACCCATGCAGACCCTGTTCTTGCTGCTTCAGTCTCTGTGGGCCCATTCGAGTCCATGTGAGCCCTGCTTAGTTGATTCAGTGGAACATACTCTGGTATCCTCCATCCCCTCTGACTCCTACAATCTTTTCTCCCTCTAGTCCATGGGTTTCTACAATCTCTGAGGAGAGGGACCCGAAGGAGAAGGAAGCCTCTCTGATGATGACTGGACAAGGCACCCATCTATGAATATAGAAGAATACCATTAAGAATCATTTCATTGATTTTTTTTCCAGTAGTATTTTGTTCTACCCCAGGCCTTTGGGCTATGCAGAGTATTCCTGGCTATCAGGGTAATGTTGGCCATGGGCTCCCTCTAGTGGTGTGAACCTCAAGTTAAACAATATATTGGTTGGCCATTCGCATAAGTTCTGTGTGGGTCTCTGTTCTAGAGGGCGTCCCACGAAGATTTCCGGCCTGGCCAGGTGCGGAGGTCCAGGCCAAGGGGATAGAGTGCGAGCAGGGAAGGGGAATCGCCTCCACTGTTGATGTCTCCTCTTGAGTCTCCTCTGTTGTCTCCCAGTCACTCCCAAAGCTGGTCTGAGCTAAACCCATGTGAGGTGCCATCTAGCTGGCGAGGAGGGGAGGGTCCTGAAGGCGCTTTGGGAGAGCAGATCTCTTCCCAAGTGTTACAGTTCTTGCAACACTCTTGGACAATGGGATGATTCTTGCATGCCTCTACTCTTCCGGAATAGGGCTCTTATATACATTTTTGGGGTGGGTTAGGGTCTGTCAGTAGATAACCCCTATTGGCTTGGTCTGAGAGCTTGGAGATACTTCATCTACATGTGGGAGAGCCTGAGGCATTATTCCTACATGATTGATGGCCATAAACCTCTCTGTGGGAGGGGCTGTGGAGGGCTGAAGCTGAGTAAAAGGAGCCAGGAGCCAGGAGCAAAGCTGAACTCCTTCTGTCCCATTACAGTCCGGGGTTCGATGCCTGTGCTCAACCAGGTGCCCAGCTGCCTCTCACAGCCCACCATCCCACAGTTCTGTGCCACCTGAACATCTTGCAGGCAGGATAGATTATAGGTTGAAGGTTGGATTGGTGTCCAGGTTTCTCTTTGGGTGACCTGCAGAGTACCTTCCCACATTTAATGAAACGTTCAACATCCTTAGCCACTAGTTAAATGCAAATCAAAATAACTTTGAGATTCCAAATCTTACACCTGTCAGAATGGCTAAGATCAGTAACACAAGATTCGGGAGCATGGGGAACACTCCTCTATTGCTGGTGGGAGTCCAAACTTGTTGAGCCACAATGGATATCAATATGTCAGTTCCTCAAAAAGTTGGGAATCAATCTACCTCAAGACTATATTACTCTCTGGCATATACCCAACGAATGTTCCATCCTACCACAAGGACACTTGTTCAACTAATCTTTTAATTTTAAAGATTTATTTTATTTTTAATTATGCATGTAAGGCGTCAGGGGGTGACAGTCATGAGTATGGGTACCTATAGAAGCCAGAAGAGGGCATCAGATCTTCTGGAGCTGGAGTTCCAGGCAATTGTGAGCTACCTAACATGGGTAATGGGAATGAATCTTAGATACTCTGCAACAGTAGCAAGTACATTCAACCACTAAGCCATGTCTCTAGCCCACTGATCTTTCACCTTACATATTAACTTTGCTTCATACTTTTGCTTTTGGTTTAACACCACTGAATTTCTTTCAAATCATAGTCTCCATGTTATCAGTTAGGCTTTAAATCATATGAAAGTATTATAATACTTTCCACATTTCATTTTCAATTTATCAGTGGGTTTTTGTTAGGATTTGTAATTCAGAAAAGCATATGTGGTCTATAAGAAATCTCAGGAACTAAATTCCATATTGGAACACTAACTGTGGTTTCCTCATTTGTTATCTAATTAACACAGATTTATTATTATCATTTTAGGTAATTAAAAATATAAAATACTTTTACAAATGAAAATGCAGCCATATTGTCTTGGTAGACTATTTGTTTTGGTCTATGACAATACTACCCTGAATGCTCCAAATCTTGTCTAAGAGTGGCTATCAAACCATGACCTCAGACCAGCAGTCTTGGTGCCAGGTATTTTCTGAGGAACTTGTTAGAAATGCAATCCCCACCTCAGGCATAGTAGAATTCAAATTTGAGTGTCATCTCAAAACCCATATGTTAATTTATTGCTCTCATGATGGCATGATGAAAAGGCGATCAAACCTTTGAAAAGTAAGTCCTTAGAGAGCTTTAGATGACTGAGGTTGTGATCTCAAAAGGACTATTTGGCTCTAACCTCCTTGTTTTCTCTCTTTTTGCTACCTGAACATGAAATAAGAGGTTATATGTCACTGTACATTCTGTACATGTGTTCCTGTCATGATGTTCTGTGTTGCTCAGAAGCAATGAAGCCAGCGTCTATTTAATTAGACCTTCCCAACCTGTGAGGCAAAAAAAAAAAAAAAAAAAAAAAAAATCAACCTTTTCTCCCTCTAAGTTAACTATCTCAGGTATTTTGTTGTAGTAATGGAAAGCTGTCTAACACAGGTTCATTGACTCAGAAGCACTGATGGTAAGAGTGAACAGGGATACTTTTTTTTTTTTAACACAAGGGTACTTGAGAGTTGATAGGAAGTGAACTTTGAGAAGCATTGTTATGTAATACCACAGTTCTTTCACCCCCTCAATGTATGATAACCCTGAAAATATGTTTTATACATATTCTCAGAGCTTTGCAGTTGTGTTTTCTTCACCTATTTGCCACATGTGTGGAACTGTAATAAGTATTTTGAGTTGTATATTTAAGCTGCCTGATCAATTTTTTGTGGATATATTCTATGATTCCATTAATTTTGAGAAGAAAAATCCTCAACATTGATTCTATGTTGTTCAACTTAACATGTGCTCTTTACATGTAAGGATTTAATTTTCTTCTTCTTCTCCCAGAACATCATAGAAGCTTATTTAATTTTCATATAGTTAAACACAAAATTTTCCATTCTGCTTGCAGTAAACTATCAGAGTTTATACCAATTATATCAAATATAATTGGTTTACCCCAAACCAATTATATTTGAATATATTTCATTTAATTGGTGAGCTTCTAGAGAACTTGCAATCTAGGACAGAATTGGGTAATGATACTTATAAGCATGCCATAATAATGTCATGATAATGACCGAGTTAGATAAGTGAAGACATAATGCCAGACACTGAACTTAATTCTTACAAAAATGGTATTTAACTGTACTGCATTCCTATTTCATAGGTGAGAAAACCAAGGCATAAATAAGATCATGATTAAAAACAAAGTGGGTCTGGTTCCCTTCACTACTTATATTAGCTGTCTATTATGTACTAGTACCACCAATTTACCAGCTGAAAACAATATACATGCCATGCATTGTTATTTCATAGTTTCCATGGTTCAAGAATACAGCCATGACTTCACTGAGTCTCAAAAGACTATATTCAATATTTGGGTCAAGGTAAATTGCTCTCCAGTGCCTGAGTGAAGGTGGATCCCTTCCAAATGTTATTATATTATTAGAAGAATTCAATTCATTGCAGTGGTTAGGGTAAGGTTCCCATTTTCTTGCCAGTTTGTAATTGGAGACTATTCCTAGCCCTTCAATCCTGCCCTCAGGTTCTTGCCACATGGCTGCTTCCATAGACCTTCCTTTCACATAGCACTTCTTCAATGATAGCAGTAAAACCATGTCACTTCTAGCACCTCTTCAAAGGATCCAGGATAATGTCGTTGTAATAGAAACTAATTATGAGGGTGATATCACATGTTACAGATACTTCACAGAAAGTGAAATGGTATTATATAAGGCATGTACGTCAGGGTCTAGGGATCTTGAGGCCATTTCAACGTCCAATGTACCACATTATAATGTGATGAATATTAACAAAGTTGATAGTTGACTATTGACATAGATCAGTAGATCTACGCAGGGCTGCTCACTTCACATAGAGAGAATATGGGTTATGAGGATGCAAAGGCCAAGATGGTATTTTTTATTATTGTTTTTGTTTTCTTTGAATGATGCTAACAGAGCTCATTTGTCCCTGTCATGTCCATTGTGAAGCAAGGAAAATTGATAAAAATGCAAATGATTAGGGCACACCACCCACATTTATAATATCAGTTCTTTCTTTAAACTAATGCACTGCTCCATTCACTTTATAGGGTAAGAACCTCAAGAATGTGTGGTGGTTTGAATGAGAATGTCCCAAGTAGTCTCAGATGTTTGAATACATAGTCCTCACTTGCTGGTGCTATTTGGGTAGGTTTAGGAGGTTTAGGAGGTGTAGCCTTAATGGAGGAAGCATGTCACTGGAGGAGGTCTTTGAGATTTCAAAGCCATAGGTCATTTCTACTTTACTCTTTCTGAGCTTCCTCCTTGTGGTTTAAAATGTGAGATTCCAGCTGGTTCTGCTGTCATGCCTGACTGCTGCCACACTCCCTGCCTGGATGATATGGACTCTTATTCCTCTGGAGCTAAACCCAAATACACAATTCCTTCATTTCAGACACTGGAACCCATCCTTCCATAGGCTGGATACATGCTTTTTCTAAAACAAGAAATTCTTGCTTGTCACCTTACTCATATTTCTGAAAGGATTCTCTGTTTTCTAATCATTAAAATGTAACTTTCTTAGGGCTATGCATGCAGCAATTTATGCAATGAGTAATAATTGAATATGTCTCTGCTATGAATTGAATATGATAATAATTGAATATGTTTCTGATGAAAGGGAGCCTTGTTTCTCCTCTCTAATGTTCTGAGTTTGAAGAGGCAGGCATTAAGCAACCACCCACACAGGTGAATGTTAGAGTTATGTGCTGTGCTATGATATGCAGTGGACATTTAAATTTTGTCAATCAAGACTTTAAGACTCAGATCTCCTGAGTCACCAGCCACTTTGGAAGGGCTTATTGGCCACATATTTTATAGGGACCAGTACATACTTTTAACACTTCCATCATCACAGAATTTCTATAAGATGATGATGTTAAAATCTATCTAAAAGGGACACTTCATTAAACTTTGAAGGAGGAGAAACATGCAAATTAGAGGAGATCACTGTAGACAGTACATTGGAATTAAGTATTCAGATGTGACCAGATTTGGACATATTTAAGATAATGAAAGATGGGGCTCTGAGAGTCCTGGAGAATCCATAAAACTGAAGAAACTTCTGACTGGGAGGCAGAATGAGTGTCCTGGGGCTGAAAAACAAGGACAGTCAGTACAAGCCATGACAAAGACTATGAACATTTTCTAAGAGGAATGTGAAAACATGTTCTCAATTTCATACCATGATTGGTTCTAACTATTAAAACCTGCAAAAGACCTCTACTCTGTATTTCGTTTTTATACATAAAATGAGAAGTTACAAACATTGGATTGGAATGAGAAAGAGAATCATTTCTATTTGTTCTATTTTCTTCTATTTAAAACATGGCTGTCTTGGTTATTGTTTCTATTGCTGTAATAAAACCCTAAAACCAAAAGTAACTTAGGAAGGAAAGAGTTCATATTCCTTCTTAGAGCTCTACATCACAGTCCATCACTGAAGAAAAACAGGAGAAGAACTCCAATAGGTCAGGAACATGGAGGAAGAAGCTGAGACCACAGAGGAGTGCTGCTTACTGGCTTGCTCTCCATGAATTGATCTCCTTGGCTTGCTCAGCCTAATTTGTTATAGCATTTGGGACTACCATCCCAGGAGTGTCACAGTGAACTTGGCTATCCCACATCAACCATTAATCAAGAAAATGTCCCATGGACCAATCTGGTGAGAGCATTTTATTAATTCAGTCCCCGTCTTCCCAAATGATTCTAGCTTATGTCAAGTTGACATAAAACTAGCCAGAATGATATCTGAAACAAAACTTGGAAACATGTCTGAAAAATATAACATTCATCTCTGTAAAAGAGTGATGATTCAGAGCTTTCCGAATAATACAAACATCTGTTGCTTTTATTTATTAAATGTAGCATAATTAATATTTTAAAATAAAGACAGACTGAGGACAAAAAGTACTCAGGGGAAAATAGTATATTACAGTAATGGAAACAAGAATCAATAGGCATGTTGGATGAGCATGAAGAGTATAGATGCAGAGAAAAATGGGTGGAATTATGAAATAAAGATGACAGGAAATGAGGATCAACTGAATACATGGTGGGGAAAAGGAAATACAAATACTGAATTCCAAGTCTGTGACATAAAAATGTGGCATTTAAAGTCAAGATATTAGAGAAACTATAGAAAAGGCTAAGGCTATAGCGAAACATAAACTCAGTTTTGATAATGTGATAGGTTTTTAAATTTAAAATTATGTCTTGAAACATAGGACTATATAGGCCAGGAACCTAAGGGAAAAACAAATACTATTGTTATGTAAAAAATGTAGCAATAAATGATGCCTAATAACATTTTGCTGTACTTGTAGCTCTGTTCCTTGTTCGGCCATCATCAGAGACACTTCCTCCTGCAGCAGATGGAAACAAATACAAAGATAGCACAGCTGGACATTATGCAATGAGAGAAACCTTGAAATATTTACCCCTAAAAGGGATGTCTTCATAAAATCCCCCCTCAAGGATCAGGATACTTTTTAGAAGATGAAGAAAAAGTGAAAGAGCCAGAGGGAATGGAAGACATCAAGGAAACAATGACTTTTAGGTACACCAGAGATGATACACAGATAAACTAACTGAGACTGAGGCAGCATCAATAGAAATTGCACAGTCTGCACCAAAATAGGGTCCCATAGCTCAGAGAAGGGGACACATGCCTCGATCCCTAAACCAGAAGCTATCTCCAACTGATAATCACTTGCAAGTGAAGATTTAATTTTCTCCAAGGGAGTCTCACTGGGGAAACAAACTACTCTTAGTGGTAGTACTCTGACCAACAGAAAACAAACTCAAAAGCATCTATGGAGGCTCCTTGTCTCATAACATTAAGCCAGGACATGTTTTCCTTTGTTTTTATTTAACAAATAGATTCTTCTTTCATGCAATGCATCCCGGCCCCACTTTCTCCTCCCTCTGTACAACCAGTACTGAGAACAACTCAACTGAATGTAAACCCCACACACACATACACACACACCAGATGCTTTGCCTGGCTACAAATGGCCAGTTGAGACTCTATAGTCTTCATTTCAGGAATCCTCACTGGGGTTGCTCTCATAGATTCCAGGAAGTTTCCATTGTACACGCTTTCCACACTGCCCCAAAATGCCCCCCAATTCCAGCTGTTTCTCCCTACTCTCTCTTCTTCCATCGCCTCCCACCTGATCCCTCCCATGATGGGGTCCAGCCTCGACAAGAGTCTGGGGTCATCAAGAACTAGGGATACCTGGTAGACTAATAAGAAAACACACAATTGAGATACAATACTGACAGGCTGTTCATTTTTGGCATGTGAGCCCCTGAACTTGGGAGTCAGGGTGCTCATATAGACTCCACTCAGACCCCGTCTTTATCGAAATCATACAAGGAAGTTGGGTTACAAAGGTCAGAGCAGGGTAGGTAAATGCTTCTCTATTTTTCTGTGCCAACATTTTCTTGTGACACAGAATAGTACAGCTTTAGACCAGACAAAAAGGGAACTATACAATCTCAAACATAAAATTTTGCAGCAAGCACATTTTTTAAAATATCTCCTGACCACCTGTCTCCGGTGAGGTTGGGGGCAGCAGCATTGTGATTACAAAGTCAGTATCTTTCAGACATGTATGAAACAGTATAGTTTCATAAAAGGGCAAACATGAGGTCATATTGCTTACCCTGAAGTCTTTTATAATTTTTGGACCCCATCTGTCTATCTACAAAAACATCCTCACTTAACCTGTATGGAAAATTCCTAGTGTGCTGCCACCATTGTTCCAGAACCCAGGGATTCCATTGCTGACTTTCTGGGGAAAGTTTGTATGCTATTTCATCCTCATTTTTATGATAAAATGTCCTGTTTTTATCACACAGAATTGAAACTAGGACTGGGAGAACAGCTGCAGATTTGCTCATCTCTGCCTGCAGCTCGAGGTTACCTTTATTTCCACCTCGAGCGAGTGACCGTTATGTACATTTCTCTTGAATTCACGAACAGCCTTCACTTTAATATTATTGGTAACATCAAGTTCCTAAATATCAAGCTGGCTCCTACTAGGTCTTACTGGGTCTCAGCAAATACCAGTTTAATCAAGGAAGAAGGAAAGGGAAGGAACAGTAAATAGATAGGGGGAATGATAAGTACTAAGAATAACTGCAGAAATGATATCACAAGGTGCTTGTGCCAAAGAAGCAGGCCTTGGGGTCTCTCAGTACTCATACTGGGGCCCACAAGAGGCTGTAGCCTCGTGCTCTGAAACACAGATATTTCTTCCTTGTCTTTAGGGGTCCCAGGCATCTCAAGCTTAATGTGGGTGTCTCCAGCACTCCCACTCCACTTGCCCCCAGTTCACCATCAGAATCTAATCTATTTCCTTGTCTCAGGAGATCCATGCTTCTCCCTGTAGTCCTCCCGCTTCCCTAACCCATCTGAATCTTGGCCTGTAGCTTGATTATCACTTACTTTACAGTTAACATCCACTTATAAGTGAACACACACCCTATTTGTCTCTCTGCATCTTTGTTACCTCACTCAGTACTATTTTTTTTCTAATTCCACCTATTTGCCTGAAAATGTCAAGATGTTATTTTTAATTTTTTTATTGGATATTTTATTTGTTTACCTTTCAAATGGTATCTCCTTTCCAGGTTTCCCCATCACAAATCCCCAATCCCACTCCCCTTTCTCCTGCATCTATGAGGGTTCTCCTCCACTCACCCACCCACCTACTCCTACCTCACCGCCTTGGCATTCCCCTATACTGGGGCATAGAGCCTTCACAGGACCAAGGGCCTCTCCTCCATTTTTTAAACTGCTGAGTTAACCTCCATCTTGTAGATGTACCACATTTCCTTTTTCCATTTTCTAGTTGAGGGACATATAGGTTGTTTCCAGTTTGGGGCTATTACAAATAAAGCTACAATGAACATACTTGAGCAAGTATCTTTGTGGTAGGATGGAATGTCCTTTGGCTATATTCTCAAGAGTGGTATAGCTGGGTCTTGAAGTAGATCGAATCTCAGTGTTATGAGGAACCACCATATTGATTTCCAGAGTGGTTGTACAAGATTGCACTCCCACCAGCAATGGTAGAGTCTTCTCCTATCTCCATATCCTTCCCAGTGTGAGCTGTCAACTGTGTTATTGTTCTTACTCATTCAGACAGCTGTAAGATGATATCTCAGAGTCATTTTGACTTGGATTTCCCTGATAGTTAAACATTTCTCTAGGTGTTTCTCAGCCATTTGAGAGCCATATGGAAGACTTAGGGGAAGGACTGAAGGAGCTGAAGGGGATGGCAACCCCAGAGGAAGAACAACAGTATCAACTAACCCAGACCCCTCAGATCTCCCACAGACTAAGCCACCAACCAAAGAGCACACATGGACTGGTCCATGGCTCCTGGCACATATTAACAGGGGACTGCCTTGTCTGGTCTCAGTGAAATAGGATGCACTTAATTCTATAGAAATTTGATACCCCATGGAAGGGGGGGATGCTGAAAAGGGGTGAAGTGGAAGTGGGGGGAGTACCCTCTCAGAAGCAAAGGGAAGAAGGTAAAAAAAAAAAAAAACTCTGGGAGGGGGGACTAGCAAAGGGGCAACATTTAGAATGTAAACAAATAAAAATAATTTAATAAAACAAACAAGCAAAAGAGATCCCTATATTGAGAATTCTTTAAGTAGATCTATACCCTGTTTTGAATAGATTATTTCATTTTTTAATATCTAGTTTCTTGTGTTACTTATATATTTTGGATATTGGACTGCTATTGGATGTCGAGTTGATAAAAAATCTTTTCCCATTCTCTGGGCTGCTGTTTTGTTCTGTTGAAGATTTCCTTTGTCTTAAAGAAAAGTTTCAGTTTCATGAGTTCCCATTTATTAGTGGTTGATCTTAGTGCCTGCACTATAGGTGTTCTGTTCAGAAAGTTGTCTCCTGTGCTAATGCATCCGAGGCTATTCTCCACTTTCTCTTCTATAAGATTCAGTGTTTCTGGCTTTATGTTGAGGTCTTTGATCCACTTGGACTTGAATTTTGTGCAGGATAATAAATAGAGATGAATTTGTATTTTTCTACATGTAGATAGCCAGTTTGTTCAGCACCATTTCTTGAAGATGCTTTCTTTTTTCCAGAGTATATTTCTGGCTTCTTTGACAAAAATCATGTTCCAAAGGTGTGTGGGTTTATTTCTGGGTTTTCAGTTTTCATGCCAATACCATGTGGTTTTTATTACCATAACTCTGTGTTACAACTTGAAATCAGAGATTGTGATACCTCCAAGAAGTTCTTTTATTTTTCAGGCTTGTTTTAACTATCCTAGGTTTTCTGGGTTTTTTTTATATATGAAGTAGAGAATTGTCCTTTAAAGGTCTGTAAATAATTATGTTGGGAGTTTAATGCAGATTGCATTAAATCTGTAGATGATTTTCGGTAGGATGTTCATTTTTACTCTGTTAATCCTACTAATTCATGAACATCTTCTAGTATATTCTTTAATTTCTTTCTTAAAAGACTAGAAATTTACTCCAAGATAGTTTAAATTATTTGAGGCTATTGTTTTCCTGATATCTTTTCATGTTTGCCATTTGTATATAGAAGGGCTACTGATTTTCTTTTCATTTTATGTTATATTTTATTTGGAGCTAATCTTGTATCCAGCAACTTTACTGAGGGTGTTTATCAGTTGAAGGAATTTTAGGGACAGAGAGAGAGAGAGAGAGAGAGAGAGAGAGAGAGAGAGAGAGAGAGAGAGAAACTTTGACTTCTTTTTCAAGTTGTATTGCCTGCTTTCCTTCAGTTGTCTTATTGTTGAAGTACTGTATTGTATAGGCATGGAGAGACTGGACAACCTTGTCTTGTTTCTGATTAAATAACAATGCTTTGAGGTCCTGTCAATTTAATTTTATGTTGGCTATAGTCTTGCTATAAATTGCCTCTATTATGTTTAAATATGCCCCTTGTATCCTTAATGTCTCCAGGATTTTTATCATGAATAAGTATTGGATTTTGTCAAAGGCCTTTTTGTTATATAATAAGACAATCATGTTTTTTTTTCTTTAACCTTGTTTATATAATGGATTACATTGGCAGATTTTCATATGTTGAACCATCCATGCATCCATGGCATGCAGCCTACTTGATCATGGTGGAAGATCTTTTTAATGTGTTTAATGCTCTCCACCAATATCACCATTTGCTTTTAAGCTTCCACATATGAAAAAGAACATGCAGCATTTATCTTTCTGTGCTTGGTTTACTTCATGTAACACCATGTCATCCAAGTCTATCCATTACTGCAATGAACAATAAGATTTCAGCCTTTTATGGCAAAACAATGTTTCTAAAAATGGCAATAGTGAGATAACAGGGACATGTGGCTGGATCAGTTTGAATCTTTGAAGAAAATCCTGATCTGTGAGGACTGACTTCAATTCAAGGGAAAAAACCTATAGAGAAAACATGGGATGAAAATATTAAGGGAAGTTAAACTGGCATAGAATTCTTCATCTCATATCATGCCCTCAGCCATATTACTTTGCTCTATAGTAAATATTATAAAAATAATCAAAACTATTAAATAATTTGAGAGCTTTAATTATTAGTCTTTATTTTTTGAAGCTTACCTATAGATAAAGATTCTCAAATATCTAGATCAAACATTATAAACAAATGATTCTCTTTTTGGACATGAATATTGGCTTTGCCACTTGTGTGCCAGGTGATCCAAAATGAATTATTTTATCACTGTGATACTCAGTGTTCTCAATGATAAAGTAAAACCATCAAATTTACTCTAAAACATAATTCTGACTGTGTGAACTTTTACATCCAAAATTGATACATTAATCTGAATTTAACAAATTGACAATATTAATATCACTAATAATTTTATTGCACTGATGAATTTTATCAGTAGAAAATATAAAGCATTATTTATACATATAAGAGATATATACAGATGAAATGTCATGTAAAAAAATGGAAGTACTACTTTCTAAAACTATAAAAGTATCAAGATGGGCCATTTAATATTTAAATGTTAAATTGCTGACACTTTTTAACTAAGTATTACTTCCCTGAAATAAGTGATGGGCCTCATTCTGAACTGGGGAGAGGTGGACTACTTGAAAAAAAATCTCTTTTATAAACATCCATTCTATTGCTAAAAGCAAAATCCACACTCTTGTTGGCAACTGCTTTTGCAGATAAGATAAAGTAGTTGAATGAAGCAGGGTAAAGTTGCTTTTCCATGGATGATGCCCTGCATTCATTGCTCTTTAGCAATCTTGTCGTCGATTTCAAAATACTCACACAGCAGTAACTGCACTTGGAATGCAGCATTTAGATTGCCTGAGATAAAAGCCAGGATGCAATTGTGAATGCCTATGGACTCTGTTAATAATATTAATAAGTCAACTTCAGGATGTGCATGTGAAGCTCCCTATTTTATTCACTTGCAAAATGATTTTCAAGAAAATCAGATTACATTTGTTTTGCACATTTACTTCATTTAGATTATGATTTGTTAGACACGTTTTGTTCGCCTGTTGATTTATGAAGAAGACCCAAGCATTGTGTTCCTAATTTTAAAGGCCCATGGACAATCTTATAGGATAAGAATCATTAAATTAATGAGCAATTTTTACAGTTAATTATTTCCTTTTCTAAAGCTCCAGTTAATCCTTTATTATCATTCCACAGCTTCCTATTTACCATAACTTCTACAGATAAAAACTTCCTATGTTTCCCTTCAAATATCACAGAAAGAAGGGCTAAAAAGACAACTCAGTTGGGAAAATTCAGAAGGATGCAAACCAGAGAGAGGGACTGTAGATCAGTGATTCAGACACTCATTGCTTTTGTAGAGGGAGTAAGTTCAGTTCTCAGCACCCACATCAGGTGGCTTATAATTGCCTATAGCCCAGCTGCAGGAGCCCTCCATATTTTTCCTGTATGCACATGATGCACATAAACTCTCTCTCTCTCTCTCTCTCTCTCTCTCTCTCTCTCTCTCTCTCTCTCTCTCTCTGTGTGTGTGTGTGTGTGTGTGTGTGTGTGTGTGTTTTTCTCTCTCGCACGCACACACACGCACGCACACATTAATAATTTTAAAGGAGTATGAGGACATGAATTTTAACACCTATTACCCATGTAAAAAATAGGCACAGTGGTGCAAGTCTGCAACCTTACCACTGGCGGGGACAAAAACAAGTGGATTCTTAGAGATGGTCAGCAAGTTTAGAAGAATCCATGAGCTCCAGGCTCAGTGAGAGACTCTGTCTCATAAAAATAAGGTGGTGAATGATCAAGGAAGAAACCCAACAACAACCTCTGGTCTCCACATACATGTGCATAAACATGCATGGACACCAAACACATATATGCACACACACACAAGAACACAGGGGAGGGGGATTTTATATCTTTTTTCATCTCTATCAGAGATGACCTTCAATACATGTCCAGCATGGTTTTTAGGGCTGTCATATCAAGCTGTTTCTCAGCTCCATACCTCAGTGGTTCTCTAGGAATATATGTGTACACAGAGAAAAGATGTATGTCTTAGACTGTATTCAGTGACTGAGCCTTAGATAAGTAGTATGTTGGATAAGCAATCCCTGGAATAACCATCAGGAGAACAGAGAAATAGAACAGGAAAAAGGAAGCCAACATGGGGAAATTAGTGACCTAGAGTATTCACTGAGCCTCAACTACTTGGCATGTGTGCCCTGTCTAGTGTGTGAAGAAATTTGTTTCCATAGAGAGGTCACTACTTGCAGCTGAACACTTTTGGGAGGTATATGAGTTTCTTATAGCCATAAACTTCATAGCTTAAAACAACACAAATTTAATATCTTTTGCTTCTGAAGGTCAGAAGTTTTAAATTTTGTTGCGAACACTTTTGGAAACTCCAGGGGAAAATATGTTCCCTTGATCTTCTCAGCTTCCAGAAGCTGCATAGATTTTTTTTTTGGCATATAATGTTTCTTCTTCCATCTTTAGAGCCAGTAGCATAAGATTTCCCACTTTTGCTTCTGCCACTGCAGCTCTCTGATTTTAAATCCACTACCTTCTTCTGATAAGGACTCTTGTGATTACACGCCACCACCAAGATCAACCAGTAAAATCTCTTTCTTTCAAAATCATTAATTTATTCCTATCTGCAAATCATCTTTTCATATGTAAACACACATAGTCACACATTCCAGGGATTAGGATTTGAACAGTGTTTCAGTGTTTTTGAAATTGGAGGGGGTCTCACTCTATTATTGCCCAGACTGGTCTGGAATTAATATATACACAAATACAAATGAACCTCCCACTTCAGCTTCCTGAATGCTGGGACAATAAGTGTGTGCTACCATGCCAAGCTGAGAGCATCAACCTGTTTGAGGGGTGATTTTCTGTACCTATCTCAGAGGATATGAGAGGGGGATTCCTTTCCCATTGCAGGGTAAATGTAAGTAATTAGTCTTTAAATACTTTACAGAATGAAAAAAGTAGAAGCTGCATAAATGACTGTTAGTTTTATTCAGCTAATTAAATTGATATCCTCTAGGTCTCCTGTAATATTTCAAAACTATAATACATATAACATCAAGGGAGATGTTCAGGTGTTACTTTAGCACTGGAGTTCACATGTTTGGAGGTCCAGGATCACAGAGGAAGACAAAGCACAGAAATTTCAATTTCTTGTTGGCTTCATTGGGAAACAAAAAGCCTTAAGACAATCGTATCTTACGTTAGGGGACTATCTAATTTCAAGAGGTTTCATCAAAGCACAGAATGCACTTTATTAGGAAATGTTACAGTTATGCTTATGAAAATAAAAAAAAAAAACAGCAATTGTCCAAACAGGTGTTGGGAAATGCAGATGAAAGGTAGGATAAATATTTTGTCTGCCATGACGAACTTCTATGAGATGAACTGACAGCACCCAAGGGTGGAAATCTTTACACTTGCCAAAAAGAATGCATTTGAGATAAATCAGAGGGGAGGGGGGCTGCAACATTCACAGAAAAATAGGAGTGAGGCTGCCTCTTTCTCTCTTTGTTGTGCTTTCTCTTCCCTCTTTCTTATCTTTCCATTCTCCTTTCCTCCAACTTCTCCAGAGACATCTTCTAAAGAAATATCTTGCCAAAATAATGTATAGGCTAATTTAGGTCTTATACTAACTGTGAACCTTCCAGGGTGAACAAGAATTAGAATCTGGTCTCAAGCTGATCTATCCAGTTTGAACAGACTCAGGTAAACAGTTTCAGTATACTGCCATCCCCTTTATTTGTGTAAAATTGAATTTTTTGTCACCACTTTTTCAACCAGCTGAAATTACATTATATATCTCCTGTGTATCAACCAAATCCACATAAAAGACCATGTTACATTCCTGACTCGTTAACTTTGAATTAGGGTATGTGGCTGCCTTCAGATAATAGAATCTAGTGAACATAGTATGACTTTTAATTTGAAAGCTGTTTGCTCTGTTTGTTCTTTAACAGCCTGGTGCAATGACATGGTAATAAAGAATAAAGTGTGCATGCATGATGTTTTGACAGAATAAATGAAAATATTATCAAAAGTGTAACTAAATGACATAACATGAAAAAGAGTTAGGAGAACAAATAAGGAAAAGAGGAAACACCAACAGCCACCAAGAGAGAAGGGTGCTTGTTTCTTGTTCTAGTCTTTCCTTTCTCCTTGTACTTTTAGGTCCGGGACTGAGAGATCTGCACTTCACCGTATACCCTGGAAGACTGTCTTACTGAACCAGATTCAAGTGAATTCTAAGGGCCAGAACATAAAGCCTAGAACTCAGAGCATGAATACCTGCCTAGTGCTGTCTCATGGGATGTTGTGTTAGTATATTACTAAGTTATTAGTGCTTTGACAAATACCTGAGAGACGCAGTGAGATCAGGACACACTTGTTTGGGCTTTGTGGTGGTTTGAATACATATGGCCTCAATAGACTCATATGTTTGAATCCTTGTCTCATTAGAAGTGGTACTATTAGGAGGTGTGGCCTTATTGGACTAGATGTGGCCTCCTTAGAGAAAATATCTGGCAAGTCTTTGATATCTCCTATACTCAATCTACATTCAGTGTACCATGCAGTCTCCTGCTGCCTTCACATCAAGATGTAGAACTCTCAGCCTCTTTCCAGCACTCAGTCTGAATACTTTCTGCCCATGCTTCCTGTAAACCAACCCCAGTTAAATGTTTTACTTGAAAGAGTTGCCACAGTCAAGGTGTCCCTTCACAGCAATGAAATCTTAACCAAGACAGCCTCATAGTCTCGGGAGTTTCTGTTGGTACTCTAGTTCCACTGCTGTGAGCCTTCAGGCAAGGTTAAATAAACAACATGGCAGGGAGTCCTCAGGAAAGCAGAAAAGAAAGATAGACAGACATGAAGAAGACCTGATACCTTTAGCTGTCAAACCTCTTGCACTCTTTTTCCTCCACTAGGTTCTACATCTGAAATTTTCCACCATCTCCCAAATAGCACCACTAGCTACCAGTTTGGGTCCTGAAAACATGACCCTACAAGGAATATTTCCCATTTAAGCCATAACACATCCAACTACAGACCTTGTATACCCTAGAATAAATTATCACTGCTTAAACTCACAGAGATTGGAGTAGTTTATGAAGTATTACTGTGGAAAAAAACTAAATGAAACTACACTTTTATGAAAGCTGAGAATGGAGACCCCAACAGAGGTTAAAAAAAAAAAAAACAATGTGCAAGTTGAAAACATAGCAGAGAAACAAAATGAAGGTAAAAATAGAATAGAATTTTTTTTTAAATTCTCTTGGCAATACTCTCCCTTGTTTAATTAAACTGAGGGCCAAGCCTTCCAACAGCCAGGTCAACTTTTGGACTAAAGACATAAAAGATGAGCTACAAACCCGACCTTTTCCCCCATAGCAGACTTTAAAGAGAGCTTCCCCTCCACCATTGCTTTAGGTCTCAAAGGTCTTTTATAGGAATGAATTAGAAAGATTTCCAACCTAAAAATCTATGCTTAAAGGAAGTCAAAATTTGCCATTTATGTTTTTATTTTATTTTTTTTATCCTTTAGTGTTAGTATGTACTTATCTCCTTAAGGAAGAAAAACGTGGAAAAATGTGACTCTAAATGGAGCAAATAATTTGCTTTTGCAGTGTGCAGAAAAGGTCATATGCAGAATTTTGCTGCAACCAAAGCTTCTCAGGCTTTGTGGTACTTGGTAGGCTTACTGTGAAATGCAGAAGCTAAGAAGGAACCCTTGAAAAGAGAAACTGTCATACACCTAAAGGTGACGTGTAGGTTTTTAATGGAAATTTCTTCCAATGTTCCCTTAAAGTAAAGTGTGTATTTAAAAAGCTCAACCATCATGTAAAGCAGTTTACTCCTGGAAACATTTCGAAGTTTCAGCAACACAGGCATATCAAAATTCTTCCCAGAGGAACACTGCCAAAACATTACTTTTGTTAAGTCGCATTGTGAAGACACAATAAGGAAGAATCTCTATCCTAAGGTCTGCAGGAAAGGCAGGAGAATGAGTATATATTGAGCTAAGTCTATGTGATAGGATACTTAAACTATGTTCATAGTTTCCTAAGAGTCAAGGCTTTAAGTCCCAATTATTATTGTGTGTATGAGTGATAGGCCTGGATTCAGGTTAAGCCATCTTTTATCTGAAATACTGGCAACTAGAAATGCCTAGTATTTCTTAATTTTCCAAACATTGGAGTATTTACATATACTAATGAAGTATCTTGAGGATGAAGTCCAAGTTAAAATACTAAGTTCATTTACATTATGTATAGCCACATACACATATTCCCTAAGAATAATTTTATGTAATATGTTTAACACACCTGAACAGAGTTTTCCACTTGTATTCAAATACTGACACCCAAATATTTTAAGATTCTGAGAAATTTGGGTTTCATATCTTCAGATTTGGTATGTTCATCTTTTACTAGCTTTTGTTACATGTGTTCTGCACCCTCAAACCGACAAAGAAGTAGGCAAGAGGTCAAAAAAAGTGTTGGAAATGTTCAGGCCAGTGAGCCCAGAGACTTCTTTGGTTGTGATTTTTCTATCCTCCCCTGAGCTCTCCAAACAGCACACCAAGGTCTTCATGCTCCAGAAGTCATGGCAAGGTTTTCCCTTCTTCCTGAAGCTTCCAAATTCAGGTTGTACGGTAGATGTAGTATACTCAAGTAGATGGAGAGTCCTTTTGGAAAGGAATTTAATCAACTTCATGCCACACCATTGACTTGGAGCCAAGCTGTTTCATGTGGGCAGATGACAAAGCTGCTTCTTCCTCACTTTTTTTTTTTCTCCTTCTTCCAACGATCTCTTTGTAGCTCCAACTGAGGCCTTCAGAATTTACCACTTAATCTAGGAGCTGACTCTATGCCCTGCAACAGACAGAAAAGCAGAAGCTGAACTTATTAAAATTCATAGTGAGTAGGTTTTCTGGTGGGCTGGAGGGTTTTGTTTGTTTGGGGCTTTGGTTTTTCTAGCGCTTTTTGTTGTTGTTGTTTTGTTTTGTTTTAAACTTACAAGGAAAATGAAGCCTGGGGATGACGACATAAGTATATTTAGCGATGAAGGTAGCACAAGGGAGGATGAGAAGAGACAGCCAAATTCACTTTGTGCAATTGAGTATGGAAGGTAAATCCTTCCTGCTTTCTCTCACCTACATTCTTTGCTTCAGAGTTTACATGTCCCTAGGATGACAGGTATGACCAGGGCTGCTGGGTTGAAAATGGTTTTTATGCTCTTGGACACTTGTCCTTGACAATATAATACCATGTGCTTATACGGATGGCTACAGACACCAGCTTCCATGTCATAATGTCAGGAAAGTGAGTTCAGAATATTGAGAATGTTTGCATAGTCAAGTTCTTATGGTATTGGAGAATCAAACCCTGAAGAAGGGGAACTGAATCTTTGGAAGCATCTACTCCTGCTCCATGGCCACCCTTGGCCCCATTGCCATTCCTCTCTAGAAAGCCAGTTTCCACCCTTGCAAGACTCTAGTTCTCAGGAATTTATCACGCCCTTTTCCCAAAATCCATAAAACTTGCCCTTTATTGAAATGTACCACCATCTTTCTCCCTGATATTGTCCCCTTCTGTGTTTTCTGCCTATTCTCATTCCCACTGCACATTCTCATTTAAAACAACCCTGGAGAGGTAAGGTGCCTTAGGATATCAGAGGTGAAGCCTCCATCAGTCAGAACTTAGTGGCCATGTGAACTGTGATCACTCACTTTCAGAATT